>NW_009952560.1:2604889-2615446 GCF_000747805.2 Chaetura pelagica | reverse complement strand
CAGGAGGAAGGAGAGAAGGAAAATATTCCCTCCAAACTATCACTGTATCTGCAGACCCAGAGAAAAACCATTTGAGATCTGATGGGGATTAATAAATTTGGTCTGTCAGTGACTTGGGTTTTCTTATTTCTTTTTTTTCTTTTTAAAGACCTAGGAAAATTCCTTTCTGTAAGTAGGGATAAATGGATTAAACACCAGCTATTTCTACAGTACAACTAGTACACCATTTCTTCCAGACCAAAATACAAAACTATCCAATCCCACCAAAAGCAAGAAAAACTCTGAGACATGGGAACTATCTGTGGAATGTAACTAAGGGGTCAGTGTCTCATATTAAAGTCTAAATTCTTCACATAAAAGCAGTAGTTACAAGTGCCTGACAATGAGATCAGTGAATTTAATGTGCATCAAAGACTTCATGTACCTTAGATAACAGAGCTCAGACCCAGGTCTCAGCCCTACTGTGAGATTTGGCCCTCCTGTATGAAGGCTAAAACAGCCCTCATTTGTCAGCTGAAGTTATTTACAGTATCTACCTTTTCAGAAAGTAAAACAGTTTAATTCATTACTCTCTGGAGTATATGTTTAAATAGCACAGAACTATAAGAGTTCAGTATTAGAGATGGAAGTCTTAGGAGATATTGATACTATTCACAAAGCTCATTTATGGGGGCTGAGAGTGTGTGTGTGTGGCAGGTCAGTCAAGGCAAAAATAAAACAAAACAGTGGGAAGATTATTATTTTATCACTTACCTTCAGCTGAGTCAGGGACTGTAGATCCTGAACAAAATGGCTAAAAATAAAGATAGGAGAATGTCAGGATTTGTTGGAATTTTGTTTAGAAATTTATTTATTTTTTTTTACAATTTCATTTCTGCATGAATAATTACATTTCACCAGTGGATAAGCAAGGGTCTTGCAGCCATTGAAGTCAACAGCACAAGCTCAGACATTAAACAAATCCTGGTTTCAATTAAAAATAAGTTTAAAATGGATACAGAAGGGTTTGTATGCAAGTCAGATGAGCCTCTTCTGCTTTCCAGTATGGATCTAGCTGAAAGCACTGCACATGCAGAGAAGGAAGGAGGTGGCTTTCCTACTCTCAAGCAACCTTCAGAGGCTGCCAGTCCTGACAAACTGAAGGATCTAACTCTGCTCAGCCAGAAATATAACACTGATGAAAAAATTCCAGGGCCTTTGTGACACCTTTCCATTCTTTCTGCCTTTCAGAAACATCTTCAAAACACACTGACTACACAGTTTAATACTGGCCTCAGTAGCTGGAATACATGTTCTACTGGGCCTGGTTTGTGGCAGCTGTGTGTTAAGTGCTTTATAATTAAATGGTGGAAATACAGAATTTTGAGAGTATTTATCAAGGTAGGAGAAGATATTTGCAAATGAAGAGTGAATGAAACTCCAAGATACTGGATGGCTTTCACACAAACTAACTGTGGCGGTAAGGGGACAGAAAGTGAGGCATCCTTTGACAGAAGGGTAGTGGGCAATGAGAAAGATAGGAAGATAATTACACTCTATTAGCCTTCCTTAATATTTGGCTTTTAACATGAGACTCAGACCAAATCTTTGCAGATACTTATATTACAAGTTTGTGCTTTGAATAGCTATGGGAGAACACCTAACTTTTTATCACGTATTAGTTAGGATCTATGTTCTACTGCATTAGAGTTGGAATATATGGTTTGTTACTCATATTCTAAAATTGATTTCATATTTTACAGGAAATTAAATTCCTCTCCATTTTGATACACACTGATTTGAATCAATTACACTCTTCACTCCCACCCACAGGCTTCTTATATAGTGAGTTAACAGAACAATGGGATTGACAAGAGCAACCAACTGCACCTCTGAAAAGAAACAAACATATCCCAAATAAAAAATGAGGGGAACAAATTCTTCCATGAAAGCAAATTTTTCCTTTGTGAATAATTTAATTGGAACAAATAATATACACAATCAGTGTACAATAAAAATGAAAAGGTTGGTTAGAAACATTAGTCCCATTTCTGAAAAATTCCATTCACTGGAGAGGTACTAAGTCACAAAACAGCCCTGACTTCAGCTAAGCTACTCAGGATGAATGGTTTCTGGAATATTGACCCTCTGTGGCCTAATTACCTCTTCCACTGGTGATTCCATTTCTTTACCAGTTTGGCAGGATAACTGCTGAGCTGCAGCCTGTTCTTCTTCTGACAGAGGTAAGCGCTGGAAAACAGACAAACACAGGACTCTGATACTTTCAGTTCCTAGGGTGATGGTTTACAGAAGAACTCAATGTTTGTGCATCCCTTTTCTCATGGAAACTAACAGGAGACTCCTACTTCCCTTCTGACGGAAGCAAATTTACAAGCAAAGTATTTCTGAAAAATCCAACCATAATACTCCTTTAACATGAGTACTATAAATGATTCAATGGAAAGAAGATAAATTATTCAATGTATTTCACTTACATTTCTGCACAACAGTTTAATCCATATTTTATTTAGGAAATATATATAAAAAAAAATATTTATTTTAAAAGTCTAAATATAATTCAAGAAACAAGAGTCTTCCACTTTAACAAAATCCAAATATGAAATTATTCTTGGCAGCATATCCTTGGAACACAGGGAGAGAAAACATTTTTTCCCTTCTGTGACATGTAACTACTGTCTTTTAAATAATTCTAATAATTTTAAATCATTATACAGTACATTTCATCATTAAAGACTGACCAGTAGTTTGCCTAGAGCTGTTGACAAACTAAACACAACCTTGGGGCACTGCCATTGGAATGCTAAAGCCAGAGCTGAGATCTGGGAATATGTTTTGGTCACATCAGTTCTGTGCTTGCCACTAGACTAGTAAGTAGCTTTTTTGATCTAAATCACCTTATTTGTAAACAGACCAAAATAATGCTTTGACTTCTTAAGGAAGCAGTGTCTGAAGACCACTTACAAAAATGTGGTGTTATTATTTTCCTAGATAGATAAGCATTATCTTACTGAGAAAAACTTACTCCTGTGCTCCAACAGCAATTCCACTGCATGTGTTGGTTTTAACCTAATCACTTTAGACAGTGAAAATACATTTGCCATTTCATTTTTTGCCTTTAAACATTTATTTCACTTTCTAATTTCTTCAAGGTGGCTACTCGTAAAAAAGGGCTGCGGTTGGGACACTGCTGTGCACAGAGGCAACAATTTCTATGAAATTATTCAAATGTGGGTCACACTATTCTCACTATTATGATATTCCTTCAACTCCAAAATGGAATTCCACTAGCTTAACTGTTGAGTGATCAATCAGACTTGTGATTTACAAAAAGAGCTCAAATCTTGCAAACATTTCTTTAGGTAAACAGTCTACTCTTAAAATATATTAAGAGTTTTCTGAAAGTGAATGTGTAAGTTTCCAAAAGAGCTACAAACGGATACATAAATTTTCCACAAATACATGTTAATTTACAGGAGTGAGAGCCAAGTGATTAAAATGAAAATACTACCTCAAGATCAGTATGATACTGTAATGCTTGAACCATCTTCCTGGTGTTTTCTAGAGCAGTACGGATGGCCTGCATGGATTCTCCCTGCTCTGTGGATATTTTTTCCAGCTGCATACATAACGCTCTGTAACGAGATTTCACTGCTGAGAGTCCTTCCAAGAGAGCAACTGGATTCTCCTGTGCAGAAAGTTAAAAGTACATTTAAACTATTTAAGAAGAGAATGTTAATGTGGCCACATAGCAACTAAAAGCGTAGGCATTAGAGCCACTAAAATATAACATGAAATGACTCTCTGCAATGAGAAGTGTAGCTGTGAGCATCTGTTTCATCTATACATTTCATTTTTCATATGCAAAAATGATAGTGTTAACAAAACAGCATAACTCTGTGGTTCCACAACAAAAACAGGAGGATGAATTTATTGTGTTGGTGAATTTTAATGGCTTTTCTGAGATGGAATAAATTAGGGACTTGTAACTAAACAGATTATTTTTCCACTATATGTCAAATACACCTGGAGACAAGGACTTATCTGTAAAATCCTTTACATGATGCCATTTATTCTTTTCCTTTCATCTCTTCCCCACATCTGAATTTGGTCATTGCTTATTAGCAAGTTTATCTTTGATCTCAGAGCAAGGGTGCATTTTAGCTCAGCCTGGAACCTGTCTCTTAAATGTAGGTGCTACCACTATAACTCATTTCTCAAAGCAGAACATAAGACAATTTCACTATAGCAAGAAATCAAGGGGGTTTTGCTGGTTTCTGCACTGAATTGATATTAGGCCAGTTACCTTGGCATATGATGCAAGAAATATTTTATCATAACAATAAAAATATAACAACTACATAAAAGAAGAGCCATGTTTATTTTAGGATGAAATAAAATTACCCATTTATTACCAACTTCATGAAAAGTGCAACAAAATCTATTAATTTAAGATGAAAATACTACCTCCGCTTCTGGATTTTCAGGAAGACTCTTCATTATTTCAAACTCCAGTTTGTGTTGAATATAATCCAGATCAGCTTCTGCCTTCTGGAACTAAAATATTTAAGGTCAGCCACAGTGTGTTAAAAAAACAAGAATTGCAGACAAAAGCCAAGCATTTGCCTTTCCTGTATTTCAGGAAAGCAGAAGCCAGATGCCTCCATTTTAAAGGCTCATTCTGTAAAAGTGAGTTTCTATTCCTCCAATCTATTCCATTAGTTAATATTTGCCAATCATGCTGACACACTTCCAGCCTAAAAAAATAAAGCAATAAACTTTCAGACAACACAACCATTTTCCTCTCACATGTAATTCTCACATCTGTGTGTACACACAGACACTTCAATTATTTTCAACTCTTTCCATTTGTATAGCTTAAAATACCCAAGTGTTCTCTTTGCATCTTGCCAGTAGTACCTGTTTCATGCAGCTCCCCAGAATGATTGGAAACATTTCCTTCTCTTCCTATATTACCTTCCATCTCCCTTGCAACGTCAGACCTCTCAAGATGAAGTTTTTAAGGACACCAAAGAAGTATGTTATACAATAGAAAAGAGCATGCATAATTTTAAAATTGATCTTTACTTCATGCAGATGTTTTCTTCTTTTCTCCTTTGATATTATTTTCCATTCATTTTTAAAGCTTTTTCTTTGCTTGTTACTTTTCAAACATCAGAAGTTCTGTTAGCAAAATGGCAATACTCCTTTCTTTACACAGCATAAATTATGAATAGTGTTCAGGATCAAAGCGTATCAACAGTGACTTTATTATTAATTATATTAAGAATGCATTCTCTCAAATGGTTATAATACCCATAATACATTTTATTATTCCCCAATAAACCAGAGTGAAAAATAGATAATTAAATTGTTGACAATACATTTCTTTTCTTGGGATAAATAAGCCACCAGAGAATTATCTAATTGCCTTGTAAAACAGTCTGCTGATAGCATTATTACTTAATTAATTTTAGTCTGCAAATTTAATATCTATTAAGGACTTCTGCTTTAAAGAAAGGCAGTTTTCCCAGTTCACATAAACTTCTTAATGTATGATTTTATAGTCACAGAAGAGACAGTGATGACAGCAAATTAAAAATGCTTGTCACTTGCTTCACTTGGTTCCCACTGTTTATCATGAGATTAACCCTGAAGTGACCACGACAACCTTTTAAAGGATCAAAATAAGGCTCTATTTGTTATCTGTGTCCCAGAGCACTACCTGGCAGTGCTGTAATGGCAGCTGAAGGGACAAACTTTTGCTCTCTTTGAGTCTAGCCTGTAGTGAGGCCTGGAAACCAAGATGACGTTTGTGTTTTAAACATCAGCCTTGGGATCCACCTTCAGGAACAGCCAGAAAGACCTTCAAGGATCTGGAACTCCAGATGGCCTAAAGGAATAGTATTCCATCCAAGATCTTCTACTGGTAAAATCCCCTGTCATACTGAAAATGCATGATCTTTCATGTCTATATACACACCCTCAGCACATTTTAAAATAATAGTTTAAGAAAAGGAAAATAAATCTAGTCAAGACTCTGAGCATTTATCAAAGGGGAAATTTTCACCTGTTACTCCCACCACTCACCACCCGCCCAAGAAAACACCTTCCCACATCTAACCAGTCATGATAAAATGTGAGAATAAATACTTTTTATTACACTAGGTATTTTTTTTAAGAGTTCATGAGGTGTTTTTCCTAACTGGTCAATTGTTTCTGTTCTCCTCCATTAGGAAATGTTTTTAGGTTTTCACTTCTAGGGGGAGGCAATCCAAAAAGTTCAATTTGGGAAAGCAGACCATGAATATGTGAGGCTTTCAAAATTATCCATGAAGGTCTGTTCCTAAAATATTCATGATTGGTAATTTGAGATTTACAGAACAGTAAAGCGCTAATCCCATGCTACTACTATCACTGAAGACACTAAAAACGGAATGTGAAGCCAATATCCATTTTGTGGGTATAATTTTAAGATTTGTGCTTAATGAAGATATTAACAGAGTTCAGTATCACTGCATTCTCCTGAAAGTATGCTAACTCTAAAAGAAACAGAATTTATTACCCACAATTTCAAAGGGAGTTTATAAGCACTGCCACACGTTTCTCCATTATGATATATTTTTTTTTATTTCTTAAATACTTTTCTCTTGCTGCAGATCTGGAAACATACACCAGCAACATTATAGATTCAGGCCATTTTGATGATGAGTATCGAAACAGTCACCCAGAAAATGCAGTTTGTTAAATGTACATTGGTTATTATTTACTCACAGGCTTAAAAGAAAGTGTTAGGAACTGTGAGGCCAAACTGAAGCCATTGCTGCATGCCCTGCTCTCAGATGCTTTGACAATACTATTGCACTGCTAGCTGTGAAGTACAGTAGTGCAATAAAGTCAGAGCATTCGTTAGCAGCAAGAATTCTGTGCAAGTGACCAGTACATGAAATAGGTCTTGGAAAAAACAGGTCGAGTCAGGTAATGGTTTCTGTGGATCATGGAGAACTGAATAAGGTTTATGTTCACCAAGTCCTGATACAGACATACAAGAACTCACGTATTTCCAGACATTATTATTGTTCGTAATCCCTGTCATTCCACTGACCAAGAAAGGGGGGGGAGGGGAAGAGGAGAAAAACATCCAACCAAATGCAGCAGATCTGTGAGAAATGTAATTTCAAACAACTTGGTGCCCTTTTAAATTGAAACTCCATTTCCAAATGTATTTATTTATTAGATTTGCCTCATAGCAAGTAAGATTTTAAACTGCTATAACATTTTCTAGACACCAGAGTTTATTCTTCTCATCTACAGATGATGAATCACATTAAAGTACACTTAAATGCACACTCATTTCCCAGCATTGTGGATGTAACCACGGGGGTTACCACAGGGATGTCAGAGCACCATCAAAGCAGGGGTGTATTTCATAAATCTCAGAAAGGTGCTTCTTTTTAACAGAAACAGAAACTTTGTATAAAGGTTTGAGAACCTGTAGGGTTTGAAGCCACTAAGAGCCTTAAATGCAAAGTAACAGAGGAATGGAACAGAGAGATGGAAGATTGCTGCTGCACACCTGAGCCAACTCCACACCTGTAACATTTCTCCAGGACACACAAAGGAGAGAAGAAAGCCACACAGTGATTTTTTCCTCTATGTAAGGCCCTTATTTCTAAGGAAACAAACATACAGAGTTGATGCTAGTTAAAAGACCAAATAAAAAGCAGTTAACAAATTTTTCCTTGGCAAATAACTAGAAGACAATGAGTGAGTGGCAATGCCATTTTACAGTTGATTTGCAAATCATGTTCGTCTCAGACATAAAATAGGGACTTTTGACTTGTGGCAACAACAACAATAATAACAACCCAAATAACTGTAGATAGTATTGCTGGCCAATGCCCTTTTAACATTGCACTGCTTTTTGTGCATGATCACTAGTAGTACAACATAAAAAGGGCACTGGACAGACACCACTCAAAGAAGAAAAGTAGGTCCACTATACAAAAAATATGGTGACAGAAATTAACTAAATTGTTCTGAACGAAGCACTGGACTTAGAGTAACAGTCTCAAATAACCAACAATTCCCTGGTGTTTTCATACACATTCTTTTTAAGGTCCTACACATTTGTTTATCCCCAGTTCCATGAAACTAAAATGACACTTTCCATGAAATGCACATCCAGACCTTTGGGGAAATAAGAAGTGTTATTTTATCACACTTCTGTGGAGTTAGCTGCCTTCACAGGAAATCCAGGAAGAAGAAACAAAGCGCAGAAGGAAAAGCAAGAGACACAAAGCTGCAATATGTGAGATACAGTTGCCAGTGCACACATTCTGATTAACTTCAACAGTGACAAGGAGACTTTTGAATTAGGTTGGTAGGTAGGAAATTAACAAGTGAAATTGTTTGAGGTACATTTAAGAAAACACTCTTTTCTATAAAAACAAAACCAACCCAACAAAAAAACAACACAAAAAAAACAGGTGAAGATGCAACTGCCTTATGTCACCCACCAGTTTAAATGGAAGGAGGCAGCCAGGCACTTCCATCTTCTGCTAGAAGGACTGAACAGAAGAATCAAACAGAAAACTGCAAGGCTGACAGGATGAAATAAAAGTAAATTTCAAAAGTAAGTTTCAAATGGATTATCAAAATTATTTGGAGTAATTAGGACAGGGTGAAAGACCAAACTATAATCTCAAAACCTTTGGAAGTTGTTACGCACCATCTGTGCAGAATAATTGACCTGAACAAACTCTCTCACCTTGAAATTATTTGTGCAGTGAACATTGTGTTCTACTCATAAGCAGATAATAAGAAAGTGTCCCATTTCTGTCTCCTTCCACTACCATATGTAAAAGCCCCCATGAACTTGAAGGGGGCAGAAATACCTGACTATTTGTATGTCCTAAAATGTCAATTACTAACCAGCAAACTTTCAGTAAGACTTTCAATTCAACACAGAAATACAGCAATACCGTTAAATAAAGAAATATCAACATCTAATCTAGGGAAACATATTTATAAATAATTATTTCTAAACAGGCTTTAAAAAAATAATGAAAGATATAGCTTACACTGTGGGCAAGGCTGAGGTTTTGAATTTGAAATTAGAACAACTTCAGAGCTCTGACAAGAATGCAGAATGTCACCAAATTAGAATAGTGTGTATTACCACTCTCTGTATTCAGCCTGATGACTGCTGTTCAGTAGCTAAAGGAGAGCAAAAATAACCCCACCTCCTCAGAAGCCTGGCTTCCTCAAAGAAAAAAAACAAACCAAAACACATGACCTTGCAGTAAAAGCGAGAATTAGGTAGGATAGTTGGAATTCTCTCATCTTTCAATTAATTAAGGTATTTTGGAATTTATTTAACTTGTTACTGTTTTCTTAACAGAAATAGTATTGGAGCTTAAAATATTCACTCCCAAGTGTCCTACTATTGCAGTGAGATGCAGGTCACCCAGTGAGGTGACAAAGGGACATTAGCAGAACAAGCTCACATTTAAGACAACTTCCAGCCAGATGTTTCTTTTCAAACAACAAACACTTCCTTGGCCACTGTTCCTAACGCTTTAAAGGTCACATTATGCTGGTGCTGGAGAAAAGTGACTGAAGGAAGCACACTAAACAAGTTTAAACACAGGGGATTAAGCAGCACACCCATTTTGTGTATTAAAGTGGAAGTTCAGCACTCATTAGGTTAAAGGATAATGTGGATATACAATAATCCCCATCATGTTCTCCCACTGTTCCTCCTATTCTTAATTTCTCCTTAATATTGCACATTGCTGATATTGCTGTTTACAGATAAGAACTAAGGGACTATTCAGCTGATTTTTACATATTTCTTAATAAGAGCTTGAAACCAAGATCGCCAGGGGGAAAAAAACACATTATTTGTCTCAGTATTGAAAAATGTACATTTTTCTCCATTAGGACACCTGGGGTTTATCAATTAGGGTACCTAACACTGCTGGCAGGACAATTAAAATTACAAAAAAACTTCTGGAAGTTTCCAATGCAAAAAAAAACCCAAAGGAGCATCACACTTTGGAGAATTATGTCAGGACGAGCATTTTCACTTACATAAGGATTCAGGAATAGAAATTATCATTATTTATTAAGCATGTGGATGCATAAAGCATCCCCAAAGCATTTTAACTAAAAAGAAAAGAAAAGGAAAAGTAAGGAAGATTACATTTTGGAGACGCAAAAAAGGAAGACCAAGATTTCAAGGATGCCATAGAGAACTGAGCTGCTTAGAGACAATTTTCCAGTGCCTCCCAATATGCGAAAGCACAGGGTAAGAGGTATTTTTTTCGAGGGTTGCCTTTTTTTGTTCTGTTTTTCCGTGAGCGGGGCAGGCAAAGAGCTGCCTGTTCCCTCAGGTAGCTCGGTCTGCCCGCAGAGAGTGCTGAAACCAAGTTGAACGCCGCGAACTTGAACGGCTGAAGGAAAAGCCACCCTCAGGACCGGCTGCAGCCCAGGTCCCGCCGAGAAAGAAAGGCTGAAGGGGCCGGACCCTCCTTCGAGGGTCGCGCTGCCGCCCCC
>NW_009952560.1:2599102-2603697 GCF_000747805.2 Chaetura pelagica | reverse complement strand
GGGGGGGGCAGGGCCGGGGACCCCCCGACACCCCCTCCTGGTCCCCCCGATACCTCCTCCTGATACCCCCTGATACCCCCTCCGGTCCCAGGTGTGCGGGGTCCCCGGGAGCTGCTGAGCTCAGGGCTGGGGGAGCCCCGGGCCCTTCTGTGGTGTCTTCGTGCCTTTTTGTTCTCCGCAGCTTTCCCAAAATGCAGCGTTTGTCACGTCAGGTTAAGGAGAAGCTGCCAGCAAAAGCCCACGGAATATGGTCTTTTTTTAATGTTGTTGGCTCCTCTCTCTCGTGTTAAAACACATCCCGGTGGATCACGGGGACTTAATAGAAGGATGTAGTTTTTAACTACACGCTGCCTCTAGCAGGACAGCTGTGAATATCTTCTGTTTATTTGTGATGCCGTCTGTTTTCCCTGCCGATTTGGTGATGGCTCTGTCCTCACGTGAAAGCAGGTACATTTCTGCACCTTGACTTTATATGTGGCTTTTTTAACAGCAATGGCGAGGTATAAGAAACACCGACGAAAACCAAGAGCCAGAGCAAAATTTCTACTGAAAATAAAAGGAGATGCTACAACTCCCCAGAGCTCAGGTTGTCCTCCACGGTAAGGAGCTCCGTTGGAACTTCTTTTAACTCAATGTCTGGGTCCACTGTTTGATTCCAGTATTACATAAAACTCAGGTGACAATTATTTTTGAAGCCTATCTACATCCCGGTGTATGGATGCTGTGTAATTGTTACATCTTGTATATCTATCACTCTGCCATTAACTTTAATGTGCAGGAAAAGTAGTTTGGATAAAAATAAATGGCAGATATTACCCCCCTTCCCTTTTATCAGAATGTATCTGGTCTTTCTTGGTCTCTGTGCTCACGTTTATACTGTTGTCACCAGCTGGTACTGGTGCATGTAATTTCCACGTGATTGGTGACAATTAAACTTTAAAAGGGCTGAAATGATAGATTTTAATTATGGCCTTACTCTGAAATGTTCTGTCCCAGGTCAGCAGGTGATCTTCCTCTGAACACATCGTCTGTTCCAAGCCATCTGTCCTCATTCTGGTCATTAGCCTTGCCCAGTATAAAAAACGTGGTAAAACCCTTTACAACAACAGCATCTTTGTTGTACTGTTGGTGCCAGAACACGGTTGCACAGGTAAGTTTTCTAGTTCTCCATTTTTTTGCCAATGTGTCGTTCTTGGTTTGGCTCTCAGATGCAGGATATTAAGTCAGATTTGAGAAGTAAGCTGTAAATTTATTTAGGATTACTGAAACGTTTGAAGTGTGTTTTGCATTTAACTGTTGAAGGAATGAGTGTCAAGGCATCAAATGCATATGTGAAATTGTAGGGTTTTTTACTGCAATATCAGGAGGATTTTCAGTGGCAGTGGCTGCAGGCTTTCCTTCATAGCAGAAATGATTGTGTGGATTTTTCAGGTCAAATGTGAATTACGCTTTACAATTCTTGGATGAAGTTAGAGTCCTTTTGTAGAAAGTCACCCCTTGGCTTCCTGCCAAGGAAATACTTGGTGGAATTTTGTATTTCCATGTTGTGCCTTCCCATTGTCTACAATCAGAAGACCTTGTGATAGAATTCTCAGTAGTAATCATAGTGCTGTCTCTGGAAACATAACTTGGTGAACGTGCTTATCTGGTTTCTTTTCATGCTTAGAGTTTTAAGGTGGTTAAAGACACCATGTTTCCATCACAAATCTACCTAAGGGAGCTAAGCACATTCAGAGAGCAGCTGGAAAAGTTGGAAGCTGAGTTTTCCAGACTACAAGGAACACTCCAGGTCAGTCTCAGTGTGGCAGGGTGGTGGTTGCTTGTGTAAGCATGTCAGGAGCTGAGGTCGGTGCAGATAAACTGAACTCAAGAGCTTCACCTCTTCTTTGCTTTCAGCACCACTAAACTGTGGTTACTTCAGAGCCAGAGGGAACTAGTTTGCTGGTGACCCCTGTAAGAGGATTGTTAGCTCTTTTTGAATCAACTGAAGCCAGAACCTCTGTCTGAAATTCCATTTACTTTTGCCAGTGGATTTAATATTCTCCTATTTATTGTTTTCAGATGAATGGAACTGCAGCTTTGTCTTCAGAAAATACTCTTTGTCAGAGGTGTAATAAACCAGTTCTGGGTGCTACTGGGCAAATGCAGACAGGCTCACCATCACCAGTATCCAGACCTCCTGCAGTGCAGCTGCAGCCCGGATCTGCACCCCCTCCACCTCCTCCTCCTCCACCACCACCACCACTGCCCCCACCAAAACTTCCTCCAGCACCTCTCTTCCTCAAAAAGGGCAATGGCTCCAAAGCACCCCTGGTATGGACTGGAACATTCCTGGTTCTTCTCTCACGTCTGGGTTCTTTGGACCCATTTTCATGAGGAATGTGTGTCTGGGAATGCTCAGTCACTTGCCCATCTATATCTGACTTCCCACCACCTTTGTTTTCAGGCACCATCACTGAAAAAAGATGGGCCGATGCAGATCACTCTCAAAGATCTCCTGAATGTTAAACTGAAGAAGACAAACAGCAGCCTGAGAACAGACAAGGTAAACTGGAGGACACATGGAGAAATGGATGATGGTGCATCCAGGCAAACTTCACCCTGGAACTAATGCAGGATATTTCCTGCAATGCTTGTCTTAGCCTCTCATAGATATATTTTTTTTTTCAATAAATTACTTATTCTTTTCTAAAAACCCAGAGATGAGCTTTAAGTAATCCTTCTAATCCTGCACCTGGGCATTTGAAGTGAATAAATTGTCTAACTCCAACATCAGCTGGCATACAGCAAAATTCTCCTCATTTTACATGAAGGGCATGTAACTTTCCTGTAGCTTTATGTCTATGTCTTCAATAGATTTTGGCCTTTTTTTTTTTTTTTTTCCCATTGCAATGAAAATGAAATCTTGTTTGCAAAAAGTGGGGGGTTTATATTAATCTATTTTTATCCAAGGCACATTAAAATCTTAATGATTCAAAAAAGCATAAAAAACCCATAAACCACAAAAGTCATTCAGAGTATAAATATTAAATAGATGTAAGGTCAGTGAAGCTTTCTAAAATTTCATTTGTGGTAACATTTTGTTTCTCACCTCAGGCAGAATCACCAGTGAAGACACGCAGAGCATTAATTACAGTCTCAGATTTACAGAGTGTTAGTCTAAGACCTAAATCCAAGCCATCAGCTCACATTGCAAAATCCTTAACGTAAGGTGCTTTCTTTGATAGTAGATTTTTCTGTTCTCAACAGTGTTGACCTGTATTTACAGAGTAGAAAATATTTCAACAAGTCTGGTGTTGTTTTCTCTTTCAGTACCCCCCCTAAAAATCAGTTTGATCTTCGAAAACATCTGAAGAAAGTCAATATACAAAGGTAAGTCCCTTTCTATTCTCTTGCTTTGGTTTTCTAGAAAAAAAAAAAAAAATAGAGAACAAATTGTAATTCCCTTTGTTTCCAATCTTTTCAGAAGTCCTGGAGGCACTCCACTAAATAGTAAGGAGAACATGGAATGTGGGTCTGGGTTGACACCAATAATGACACAGGCACTGCGGCGCAAATTTCAGGCAAGTCATGATGTGGCTCATTTTTGGAATGATAAACTGGCTTTAAAGTCCGCAGAATTTCATACTGATTTCCCCCCCGTCCCCCCTCCCCATGGTACCTAAGTTCTAGTTTCCAGGAGGACCTGAGGGTTATTAATGGTCTTTTGATTTTTAGGATTTGCTGTGTCTGTTTTACGGTGTGAGTGAAGAATGACGCTGTGTTTTTATCTCAGTCATAACTTAGAACTAAGTTGACCTTCCAAGACCTGACCCCTTTCTCCTTTTGACAGATGGCTCACCCAAAGAGTCCCTCTCCTGTCCAGCTGAGCACTGCAAACAGCTTTGATGAACAAAAGTAGGTTTATGGATCCATATATCTGTCACTGGTCAGAAAGCCTCTCAAAATCCCATTTTTCTCTTGCTCAGGCATATGTATTTGTATGTAAATAGATATTTAGCAGATTTCTGCTTTTTAAAAGCAACATCTTTCTGATGTGTCTCCATCTGGTTGTATCTTCTCTGTTCATGGAATGAAATAATGAAATTTTCAGTGTTTTGCTACCTGGCTGCTGCTGAATCAGAGACTAGTATGTTCCCAGCACTGGTGCTGCTTGTAATATCAGTATGTGTACGTTTGCTGCAATTCAGTATTGGTTTTACCTTTTTTTTTTAACGTGAAAGATCTTGCCAGCACTGGGACAGGTTCAAAGGAAAGCAGCAGTTTAGCACACTGACGTTACCACAGCGCTGCACGTTTCCAGAAACAATTCCATGTATGAAGCAATTGCACTCTGTATCCCTGCTGGCTGCTCTCAGCTCACCCATCGTGTTAAAAGACTGCACTAATTAAAGACAAGTAATTGAAAGTTCAGTAACAGTCAAGGTCGCTGCGGAGGGGCGATGTGCCCGTGGTGGCAGGTCAGGGCACAGACCTGTGGGCACCAGAGGAGGGTGGGAGGTCTGGGGACACCCCGGGCTGTTGGGGCGCTCCCCTCCCAGCCTCTCCGGTTCTGGGGGCTGATGCGGGGCTCCCTCGCTGCTCCATCCCGGTCT
>NW_009952560.1:2591801-2598634 GCF_000747805.2 Chaetura pelagica | reverse complement strand
TCTTCCCGCAGGACCCAGAGATGACGGACGGCGCCCCGGGGCAGGAGGGCGATCTGTCTTCCAAGGACTACAACCACCTGCAGGCCTATTACAGCCCGGAGAGCCGCGTGCTGTACCTGGTGCTCACCTCCATCTACGACACGTCGCAGCTCTTGCGGGCCTGCGGGGACCTGGCGGCGGCCGAGAGCAGGGAGAGCGGGCCCGGACACCCCTCGGGCAGCCCGGCCCGGCTGCCTCACGCCGAGGCTCACGAGCTCTGGAAGCACCAGGAGAAGCTGCACTGCCTGAGCCTCCTCTACCTCTTCTCCGTCTGCCACATCCTGCTGCTGGTGCATCCCACCTGCTCCTTCGATATCACCTACGACCGTGTGTTCAGGGCGCTGGACGGGCTGCGGCAGAAGGTGCTGCCCTCCCTGAAGGCTGCCATCAAAGACTGCCCGGTCGGCAAGGAGTGGAAGCTCAACTGCAGGCCGTGCCCTCCACGTCTTCTCTTCCTCTTCCAGCTCAACGGGGCCCTGAAAGTGGATCCCCTCCCAGGTAGGGGCCAGGACCCCTGCAGTCACCTAGAGAAGCCACCCCCCAAGAAACACTCCCCCAAGAGGAGGTTGCAACACGCCCTGGAGGATCAGATCTACCGCATCTTCCGCAAGAGCAGGGTGCTGACCAACCAGAGCATCAACTGCCTGTTCACTGTGCCTGCTAACCAAGCTTTTGTCTACATTGTGGCTGGCGGGCCCCAGGATGGAGATGATCCAGTGGCCATGCTTCTTGACCAACTGAGGAGCAACTGCACCATGAGAGAGACTGACTCGCTGCTGGCTCCCACCCTGGCAGGACCCA
This sequence comes from Chaetura pelagica, assembly GCF_000747805.2. NCBI lineage: Eukaryota > Metazoa > Chordata > Aves > Apodiformes > Apodidae > Chaetura > Chaetura pelagica. Next base: position 2,597,794 of record NW_009952560.1, on the reverse strand, counting down.
GCAGGTCTCAGATGATGCGGCATGGCAGGCAGCAGCTGTCCTTCAATGCAGAGAGCAGCACCAGCAGCTCTAGCTCCTCTGGTCAGCTTGTGGACTGCACCCTCAAGGAGTTCTTGTGGCAGCATGTGGACCTGGTGCTCAGCAAAAAGGGCTTTGATGACAGTGTGGGGAGGAACCCACAGCCCTCTCACTTCGAGCTTCCAACCTACCAGAAGTGGGTTGCTACAGCTTTGAAACTGTATGAAGTGACTATTGAAGCCAAAGATGATGACCTGAACTCTCCCACTGGGGAACTGAGCTCAAAAATCATGAGTAGCATCAAAGTATTGGAAGGATATTTAGATATAGACACAAAATTCTCAGAAAACCGTTGCCAGAAAGCTCTCCCCATGGCCCACAGCGCCTATCAGTCCAACCTGCCCCACAATTACACCATGACAGTCCATAAGAACCAGCTGGCACAGGCCCTGCGTGTGTACAGTCAGCATGCCCGTGGCCCAGCCTTTCACAAGTATGCCATGCAGCTCAATGAGGACTGTTACAAGTTCTGGAGCAATGGGCACCAGCTCTGCGAAGAGCGAAGTTTAACTGACCAGCACTGTGTGCACAAATTTCATCTGCTCCCAAAAGCAGGTAAAGGGGCTCGTTTGTAATTAGGTTTTGTGGTTTAATTTTGTGTCTGCTTTAAAATGTCTTAGGCTGAAAGTGCAGACTTTGGCATGTGTATGGAAGATGGAAGCTTGGCAACTTTAGAGCATCAATCCCAATAGGGGGATTAATTATTGCAGAGCTGCTGTGCAAATTTCTTTACATTAACTTATGTTTAAGAGTGAGTGCACTGTTAGTAGCCACTTTGATTTTAGTAGCAGTGTTGATTCCATCTTGCTAATTAGAGACATTACACTGTAGTCAGTTCTAACAAGAGGTATGTGAGAGAACAAAAGTTCTGCAGGAAGCATCAGTTCCCCCCCTCAGCTTTTTTAAATACTTTGATTGATGTCAATCAAGGAACAGAAACTGTCAGAGATAAATAGTTCTTCTGCCTGCAAGAAATCTGCCTTTTAGAAAGAGGTGGTAAAACCAAAGAAGAGTCAGTTCAGTGATTAACCTGCACTGGAACTTTGTATGAAAAGTGGGAAAGGGAGGGAGTTGCTTGACAAATTGGCATAGCTGGCAAATTTTGCATATGTATATAGCAAGGAGGAAGCAGTGGATGATGGGAATTAAAGACTCTCTAGAAATAGCGAGCAATTGATCTAGGGTTTGATTGATTTTGCTTTCAGGGGAAAAGCCAGAAGCAGACAGGAATCCTCCAATTCTGTACCACAACAGCCGGGCTCGTTCCACTGGTGCCTGTAACTGTGGAAGGAAACAAGCTCCTCGGGATGATCCCTTTGATATCAAAGCAGCTAATTATGACTTCTACCAGGTAATTATTAGGTCTCTATTTTTGTTTCAAGCAGTGCTTTTGCTTCATCAACAAAATCTGTTTTTTGAAGTGACTGCAAGTAAGTTTTCTTTTAACCTCATCAACTTGTAAATGTTGGTTGGGGAAGTTTATTTCTGGAATCAGAAATTGTTTGGGCTGACCAGAGTGGGCAGTTCCAGTCTTCACCAGTGCATGCCCACAGGAGCATCTGTTTATGCTTAAAGTGCGTTGGTTCATGTGAATTTAAAATCCATTGTATCTGTGGGTTGTATTCCCATCACTGCTTTGGTTCTCATGTGGCACAAACCTCTTGAGTCTTAATTGTAGCTGCTGAATGGTAATGACTCTGAACTCTCTCATCTCCAAGAAAGAAGATGGGAAATTAACCACATTTTCTTTCTCATAGCTGCTGGAAGAAAAATGCTGTGGGAAACTGGAGCACATCAACTTTCCTGTCTTTCAGCCAAGCACCCCTGACCCAGCACCTGCTCGGGATGAGTCCTCTCCTGCCCCTCCAGAAGGCGAGATTGAGAAACTTAAAGAAAAAGAACCTCAGACTCAGGGAGAAAGCACAGGCCTGAGCTTGGCCCTCAGCCTGGGTCAGTCAACGGGCAGCTTGGGCACTTACCCACCTGATGCCCAGGGTGCAGGGGACAATGCAGAAAGTCATGGGCAGAGTGGGGACTCCAAAAGCGAGAAAAGGCCAAGCCTGGTAGATCGCCAGGTGTCCACTGTCGAGTACCTCCCTGGGATGCTCCATTCTAATTGCCCTAAAGGGCTTTTGCCTAAATTCTCCAGTTGGTCACTGGTCAAGCTGGGGCCTGCTAAGGCGTATAACTTCCACACAGGCTTAGATCAACAGGGCTTTATCCCAGGAACAAACTATTTAATGCCTTGGGACATTGTCATCAGGACGAGAACTGAAGATGAGGGAGACTTGGATACCAACTCCTGGCCTGCACCTAACAAGGCTGTTCCTGGAAAAAGAAGTGCGGTTGTGATGGGAAGAGGAAGACGGAGAGATGACATAGCTCGAGCTTTTGTAGGGTTTGAATATGAAGATGCACGTGGTAGAAGGTTCATGTGTTCAGGGCCTGATAAGGTCATGAAAGTGATGGGAGGGGGGCCAAAGGAATCTGCCATCAAAGCTCTCAATTCTGACATGCCACTGTACATCCTGTCATCAACTCAGGGACGAGGACTCAAGCCACATTATGCTCAGTTCATGAGGCTCTTTGTGGTGGTTCCTGATGCTCCACTGCAGATCACATTAACACCTCAGGTAAGAAATGGGAGGGAGAATCTGGAAACTGCAGAGACAGGGTTGGTTGTTGTAACATGAGTTGCAGGACCAGAGGGCACGAGGGTGACAGGCAAAGGGTGTCACAGGGATGCTATGAAAAACTCTTTGCAACTTGGATGAATTTCAGTCACGTTCTCCAAGGCAGTAGTGGTCAAAAGTATCTGTTCTGTAAACAAGGGTGGTATTTTTATACTTCAAGATTGGCTTATGACAGCTTTATACTTTGTGTAAAGTAAAGTAAGTTTAAATAAATGTTTTATGGAGGATGAATTAGTAGCATTCCACACTGTAACAATGGGGTGTACTGACTGTGTAAGATTGAATTTATCATTTTAAATGTCATAGAGAAAAGCAGCGACTCCTTGCTGAGATGAAATGTTATTAATTACCCTTTGAATTTAGGAGGCATTGGAGATTTTTTTTCTTGTTTTCAAATGCGTATTAAAAATGGAGAAAAGGCTCCATTTACACTCATTTTTTAAGGTAGTAAAATACATAAAATTGTGTCTTCATTCAGTTGCTGCTATATTAAATACTTCGTGCATTAAAGTGCTTATTATTGGCTTATTATTTTACTACCACCTGAGAGGCAAGTGACTTATGTTTGTTGTGGATCACTTTGATGGGACCTCATCTGCAGCCTTTAATTTAGCATGTTCACTGTGGTAAAATGGGAAGTTTATGTATGTCTCACAGTAATAGCACAGTTCCTGGTTCCCTGCAGTGTGCTAAAGCAGATGAGAGCCTGGTTGTACACAAGGCTTTAATAGACTTCCTCCTGTGCAGTTTGCTCTTCAGTTTGTGTTTTGGTTTGGGTTTTTATTCTAATGCTGTTTGATTATCTACTTACATTTCCTTTTGTTTTCAGGTTCAACCAGGGCCACCACCTTGTCCTGTATTTTACCCTGAGAAGCAGGAAATAACCCTTCCATCTGATGGACTGTGGGTGCTTAGATTTCCTTATGCATACGTGACAGAACGTGGACCCTGCTTTCCTCCCAAGGAAAGCCAACAATTAATGAGTTACAAAGTTCTCCGAGGAATACTGAAAGCAATTACACAATAAGAATGATGTTGGTAAATTTATTTTAGTTTAAAATTTCTATCTTCAAGCCAAATGATGGATTTCGATTCACGTCTGTTACCCAGCAGCTATCACTGGGATCTGGTGAGGTCAAATGTATTTCACTGGAGCACAGATTTGGAAATAAGGTCTGATATCAAAGCAGATAAAGGAATCCAAGAGATGTGTAACATGTAAAAAATAAAACCTGGTTATCACAGAATACTGAGCCTATACTACTAGATGTTTTGATGATGGAGTTTTTCCCCATTGTATCTTCCTACATGCATGTCTAGGAATATTTAAAAATTAGCATTGTCTGAAACCAAGAGTCTCATGTCATATTGAGGCAGTGATGGGAAAAGTCTTTTTTTTTTTAAACAAGGTATTTCTATGCAAACAATTTATGCTTTTAATGTGAGAAATTGTTTGATGTTGTCTTGAAGAAAAAAAAAAGGTTTGTAGTTCTGATTTGTATTAACATCATGACCAGAAGCTGTGTTTACCTGTATTGAGTTGAATTATTTTACTGTGTTTGTATTCATAGATCAGATTTTGTTAAAAGGCTGACTCAGTTTCATATTTTGGAATGACAGATCTCTGGAAACTAAACCTGCTGGTAAACTTGTGGAAAACATAGAGCTGGATGAGCTTGTTCATTATAAGCAGCTGCAGCTTATGTGTCAGTGTAGCTCAACTTGGAGTGATTAGACAGACTTTTGGTTGCTAAAAGGACAGTTTTGGCCCAGGTTGAATCTCACGTTGAGGGAGTTTGGGTAATTTTGCTACATTTTCCAAAGGATTCACTACAGGATTAGTCACAGTAAATGAACATTTTGTTGAGGTAAGATTAATTTATGATAGTTGCTGCCGAGACCTAATTTAATTTTTTTAATTAGCATGCACACAAAATTTAATTTGCCAACTTGCTAAATGCAGTAATTATATTGCATGACCTGAGTTGAGGCCTGGTTTCACTTTGGCATAGCCCATCTCTGATCAGCTGGGTGTGGGAAGCACACAAGTCTCTCCATGTACACGCCTTAATGAATTTAGATTTACCAACCACTTAGTGATTCCCAAGTGCAATCAATAAAATGAAAAGCACTACAGAGAACAGTTGTCTCTGCAAAATGGAAGGGTGGAATTGGAAGTGGCTGGCAGCATTTATTAACTGCTTAAAGAAAGGTGCAGGATGTATGGGATGTGTGGAGGTGTGAGGGCCTGTCTGAGGGATGGGGTCGAGTTCCCCTGAGGAGAGAACACTCTGTGATCAAGCCCCTCGAAGGGAGGAGGTCATGAAGATGATCTGAGGGCTGGATCACTTGGTGAAGACAGGCTGAGGGGGTTGGGGTGTTCAGCCTGGAGAAGAGAAGGCTCCAGGGAGACCTTAGAGCACCTTCCAGTAGCTGAAAGGCCTGCATGAAGGATGGGGAGACTTTTCACCAGAGAGGGCAGTGATAGAACAAGGGGTGCTGGTTTTAAACTGAAAGAGGGGAGATTTAGGTTAGACATCAGGAAGAAATTCCTCACCACAAGGGTAGGAAGGCACTGGGAGGTTTGTGGATGCCCCCTCCTTGCAGATCATAGAATCCTAGGGGTTGGAAGAGACCTCGAAAGATCATCCAGTCCAACCTCCCCTGCCAGAGCAGGGGCACCCAGAGCACATCACACAGGAGTGTGTCCAGCTGGGTTTGAATGTCTCCAGAGAAGGAGACTCCACAGCCTCCCTGGGCAGCCTGTCCCAGGGCTCTGTCACTCTCACAATGAAAAAAAACACTCTGATATTCACCTCGAACCTCCTATGCTCCAATTTGCACCCATTACCCCTTGTCCTATCACTGAGAAAAGCCTAACTCCATCTCCCTGACACTCACCCCTTACATATTTGTAAACATTGATGAGGTCACCCCTCAGTCTCCATTTCTCCAAGCCCAACAGCCCCAGCTCCCTCAGCCTTTCCTCAGCAGGGAGATGTTCCCCTCCCTCCAGCATCTCTGTGCCTCTGCCCTGGGCTCTTCCCAGCAGTTCCCTGCTTGATGCTCAAGAAGACGTTCAAGGCCGGGTTGGATGCGGCCTTGTACTAGCGCGAGGAGCCCCCGCTCCCAGCAGGGGGGTTGCAATGATGATCCTTCAGGTCCCTTCCAACCTCACCTGCGGTATCGCCGCACGCTGCTGTGCGGGTGCGGGCGGGCAGG
>NW_009952560.1:2573201-2591475 GCF_000747805.2 Chaetura pelagica | reverse complement strand
AAGGCATAGGGTGTGAAAGCATCCATTGACGTAGGCTGGCTTGCTGATCTTGTCCAGACAGATGGAGCACTGGTCATCTGCTGCTGCTTCCCCCACCCCTGCCTGCTGTAGCTGACTGGTGGCACCTGCCTCAACAGAGCTGCTCTGCTCTGGGTCCCCCTCAGCACCCGAAGCTGTGCCCTGTCAACAGAGATGTTCAGAGCTTTCCTACTGCTAGGAGCAGAAAAGCAAGGTAAGACCCAGAAAACCATGGGAGAGGAGAGGTGAGGAGTTCCTGAAGGGTCTCCTTGCATGCTGAAAAGCAGCAGCAGAAGCAGCCCTGTGGAACAGCTAGCCCTAGAGGCTGGCCCCCCCCCCCGCCCCCCCCCCCCCCCTGCCGGCTCGGGAGGCTCCGGGGCTGCTCCGCGGGTCCCGTCGCTCGCTGAGGGCTCCTTGTTAAACCTTCCTCCCGCAACCTAATTTTAGGTACCACCTGCTGACCGGTGCTTGATTCCAAAGCTGAATTAATCTCCCCACTAAAAAAAAACAAACCAAAAACAAAACCGCGTCGGCCGAAATCGGCAGGTTCTCCTGCGGGTCGCGATGGTTTTTCTTCTTAGACGTCTCTTGTTTTTAACGCTCTGCGGTTCCGTGAGAGGGGCAGCGGGGCTGCTGCTGAGCTCAGGTACCAGAGATCCCTCCTCCTGCCTCTGGCAGCCGATTTTGCTTCCCTTTCTGGCTGCAGGAGCAGTGCAGTTCGCCGAGACTCTCCTCGCTGCCCGAGACAGTTCCTGGCTCGGCGCCCTGGTGAAGCCAATCCCTTCCCGAGAGTCTTATCTCCTCCCTGCACCTTGTGGGCAGCCAGGCTGATTCCGGCTCAAATAGCTAGAAGGTGCTTTTTCAGGTGTTTTCTACCTCTTCCAAAGCTTTGGGAGGAAAAAAAAAATATGTAAAAAATACAGCAAATTGTATTTTCCTGCTCCATGAAGTTCAGTTCTACACTTTTTTCTTCCCCTGCTGCCTCATTCAGTTAGTGAACAGTCATTCCAGGAAATATATTCCCTGAAATTCTGTGGGAGATGCTGAGTTTAAGGAGTTTTCAGTGTCTATCTAGTGCCAGTTCATGCAGTGTCTGATCACAGTTCTAGCCAATGGACCTTAACTGCTGCTTGGAATTATTAAAATACAAAAACTAGAGCTGATATCCTAATTTTTTTTCACTTGCATTCCTTCCATTCAGTTTATACAGCAGACTAAGGGGTTTTTTTGTAACTATAGTCTGAAGTATAGCATAAAATGCACCTTTTGGTTTGGAATGTGTATTGCCCCTTCCTGGTAGGTGTGTGTTCTCAGGCAATGAGCAAAAGTTCTCAATTTGATTGTTATTTGCAAGCTATTAAAAACTTGCAGACGACTTTGTTGCAACTTGGTCTGATCACCTTAATCTTCTTTTGTTCTCTCTTCTTTGCAATGACCTTAATTAAGATACACAGCCCGGAGCCAGTGATGCCAAGTGTTTTGGCCAGTTGTACTAAGCACCTTGAGAACAACAGGAAACCCTTTTTCAGTGGAAGGATTATTGGTTGGGCATTCAGAGGCAAAGTCAAAGGTCTCTTCTGTGTCTGCAGGCACCTTGTGAAATACACCTATGGTAGAACTACAGCCCTTAACATCTCAGCAGCTTTTTGCTTATCAGGTGCTATGACACTGAAGCTCTCTTTACTCTCTGTAGTATTTACCTTGGAACTTAAATTCCTGTGGGACTTAAATTTCTCATCAGGCTTTAGTCATGCTGTAGCTTTAGACTCAGTGTCAGGTTTCCTACTGCATTATTCCTATTAACTTTGGAGATGAAGGTAACACTTAACTTGTTTGGCTTTGTCCTCTCTGGGATGAAGCTTTGTCTGTGAGGTTTTTTAAGTCTCTGTGTTTTGATTTCACTTCTTTCTTCATACAAGAATTTTCTTATCTGGGTTTATAGCCTGTCAGTGGAAGCATCCCTGAATTATTTCTTTGCTTCTGCATGATTTTAAAATTGGTAATTTCTGAGATCAATAATTAACTCTTGATATTGTGTTAGTCTTCTGTCAATGCCAGCTACCTGGACTAGATTGTGGAGTCTTGGAGAAAGGGTAGTGTGATGATTTTTAAAGAAACACAATAGTTGAGTTTGGAAGGAACCTCTGGAGATCATTTCTGACCAGAGAAGCGACAGGTAGAGCAGGTCGATCAGAACTGTGTCCAGTTAGGTTTTGAATACAGCCAAAGATGCAGGCTCCACAGTCTCTTCAGGCAGCCTGTTTCAGAGTTTGATCCCTCTTACAATGAAGAAGGTGTTTTTTTTCTTTTGCTTTGAATTAAATTTTCTGTATTTCAATTTGTTCTCATTGCCTTTCATCCTTTTCTTGGGCACCACTGGGAAGAGCCTCTCCCATGGGGTAAGTTCCTCCTGAGCCTCTCCTGACCAAACAATTCCATCACCCTCAGCCTCTCACTGTGTGCAGGAATCTCTCAGCACTTCTCTGGGCTTGTTCCAGTGGGTCTGTCTTGTTCTGTGGAGCCCAGAACTGGGTATGATGCTCCAGATATTTCACAGCTGATGAGGGGAACAATCACCTCCCTCTACCTGCTGGCAACATTCTTCCTAATGTGTTTCCTTGCTTACACTGAGGGGGAGACCCAAAATAATAGAACTTCTAAGGATCATCTCCTTGAACATTGTCTCTCTCTAGTTCCATGGTGGTGCTTCCAGGGTATGGAATCATACTGTTTGGATGTGGCTGGTTTGCCTCACAGGATGCTAAAGTATGCTGTGGGAGGTAATTTCTGCTGGGGGAGGTAGTTTCTGCTTGGGAAATGCAGCAGCACCAAAGGATGATCCATGAACCTGGAGGTGCATTGAAGTAAATGTCAGAAGCCCTTGAGTCAGCCTGGAGTTCCATTTTTAAGGCAATTATTTAGTACATCAGATCACTTGCCTGTAGTTCCCTTTTCTGAGTGTGGTTTGTGAAAGCCATGGTGCTGATTTACAGTTCTTGTTTCAGCTGGTATCTCAACTTTTTTCCTCATTTCCCCAAAACACTACAGGTCAGGCATTTTGTTACCAGCTGGTTTGACTTGCCCTACCTACCTCCCTAACATGTGACTTGTTAGATCAGTCACTTCAAGTTTTATTTTTGGAAATTTCTGCCCAGGGACGTTAAGATAGTGTTGTTTTCTTCACAAGTTGAGGACTGACTCAGGTTTCCCCCCCTCCCCTTTCCTTGCATGGGCTGTATCGTCACAGCTGATAAGTTATCTAAAACCAATTTTTATTGCAGTTAACTTATAACTAATCATCCAGGTCCTATGCAGGTTTTTTCTCATCTGTTAGGCAAGGAAGTGTACGATGAGATTCTTGTAGCTTCCTCTATCCCCCAGGTTTTTTTGCCACTCAGCCTATTCCTAATTCTTCCATCAAATTCCATAAAATAATTGGTGAATGTCTAATCACAGGAGCTGCTCTGGACTTATTTGTTAACATTAAACCATGCAGGTTTTTTTGTTGTTATGCTTCTAAGTCAGTTAAGTCTTTCAAATTGTAAACGTATCAATCCAAGCTAACCTGATAAAGCCAATTTAAAATTGCTGCTTTTGTGTGCAGGATTGCATTGCTTTCATCAGGTAAATTAACACAGACTCATCTGCTTGTATTGGTAAGGTCCTGTTAATAGGCCAGGTGTTAATTGAAGCCTTTATAATTGTTGTTTACAATGTCTGTCGTTCATCACTGTCAAAGAGTAGTTAAAATTTGCATAGATATCCCCATCAGTGCATGTGTCTTCCTGAAGCTGTTTTGTTGTCCACTATATAATGCCTGTTTTCTGAGGGGAGAGGGCACAACCTTTTCCAGTCCCTAATCAGTCTCATTTACAGATATTTTTGTGGAGAGAATTGTGGCTTAAAAGTTGCAGAGTTTGCTTGTCCTCTCCTTCCTCAACTGGAGTTAATCTGTCTCAATCCTTGGGTATGAGACCTCTGCCAGCAGCATAAACCTCTGTTGACAGATCTGTGCTGTTTCAGGAGTATCCTTGCACTGAAAAAAAAGGATTGTCACCTCTTTGAGCATCAACTGGGTTTTGCATCTAGGCAATATCAGCTTTAGAGAGTCTTGGGCACTTTTTTTTTTCCTTTTCTCACCTTTCCTCTTATTACTCCTCTGAAACAGACTTTTTGCATATACTGGTCTGTGGAGCCATAGCCAAACACAGCACCTTTAAAGAAAAACAGGGCACCCAATTCTGCTAAAATAAACCCTGTTTTGTGTATTCAAAATGTAATTTTCTTTTAAAAATTGTTTTACCTTGAGAAAGTCCTGTCTCTTGGGTCTCCCCAGTAGGCTGGTGGCAACAGGGATTTCTGACTCTAGCTTTGTGTTCATTCCTTCAAATATTTCCACAAAATATGTACACTTTTAAGCCTGTTGTTTTTTATTTATTTCCATTGGGATGGAGGGGAGGAAAACTATGTTTGTACATGTTTTAGTTTTTGTTCTTTTTGTAGGTGCTGGAGAGAACCTGGAGAACACGATGGCTGCCTTTCACCAGTGAGTACAAATAGAATCAATAATGCCTAAATTAGCAGTGTTCTCATGGTGAAGCAATCACTTCCATCCATTGTTTGGGGTACACTGTCCTGTTCCTTTGGATGACATCTGTGGATTGCTAAACATTAATTTAAACAAGAAGGAATTGGGATGCTACAAACTATCATTTCTACTCAGTAACGTGGTAGACTGGTGATTGGAAATAAAACTCCTGAGACCTGATTTCTCCCATGCTAGCTAATAAAACATGAAACAGTGCTGCTTCATGTTTAATGGCAATTACTTCCATTCATGTATTTATCATTACAAAGCTATTTTTGGTCACTAATATCACACACTGTTCTTTCCAGATACACTGGTGTTTCTTAAAAGGTTGTCCTGGTTTGAGCCAGGATGGAGCCATCAGGTCATAGCCTGTGCCAACATGCCAATTAGTATACAAGGCTGGATTTCAGGAAGTCTGAATAAGTTTACTGCTGTTATGGCTTTAAGGAGTTCTCTTAGTTATTGCACAGTATCACAGAATTCACTTCCCTTCTCTATATATAGAAGGTTAATAATTTGTCCTCTGAAATTATTGTGACTGAAATCCTAGTGTTAACTAACTTTTAATGTACCATCTGCAAAGCTATAGAAAAGGGTTGTGTTATGTTTTTCCCTTTCATACACATCCCTTGTTTGCACAATGTGTGAAAGCCTCTTATCTAGGGCTTTAAATTGGAGTTGGTTCTCGAAAACCTTTTAAGCCTCCAACATCTAAGTAGTGAATTCTAACAAGGTTCTTAAAGGCGTTTGAAAAAGAAGCATATCTAAAACTCCAGCTGCCAATGAGCAGTGACTGAATGATGCAGCCTTCTCTTTGTTTTGGTTATATTTTGGGGGGGTTTTCTGATGGGGTTTTTTTGTGTTTTGTTTTGTTTTAATTTCCTTTGTGCTGAGTAGCCTCATCAGTTTGCACATTTCCTTGCAGCCTGACAGTGCCAGCTTTCCCATCCAAGCAGTGCTATTGAAAGTACTGCAGTATTTTCTCTCTCCATGGAAGCTCAGGATTGTTTTCTGTGCTTCTCTCCTGCTGGCCTGCCTTTTTTCAAGTCTGCTGCTACACTTTTTGCAAAGTGCTTCTATTTTTTTTTTTTTTAACCATTTCTTAATTTAAATTTAATATACTGATTTTATATGTGTAAGGCCCCTACAAGGACAGTTACACCGTAACCTATTTTTATTTCACTCCCAGAAGCTGTAGTACTGAGAGTAAGGGCTGTGCTGGGAGTCAGATAGTGTTTTGTGGTAATACAGAGAGCTGTCTGGCTCTCTTTTGACCATTTAATTATTTTATGACTGTAGTCTAACAAATGCACTGAGGACCACTTTTTGAACTCACCACAGCTGACAATAGCAAAATCCAGTTACTTGTTTTTACGTTGTCTTGTCTGAACAATAAAGGCATGTTACTTCTGCAGAAAGCAGAGTCAGAGCAATTACTTTGCATTGAGCAGTAGAAAGCCTTCTGGCTTTCTCTGTGGAGGGTAAAAGCTTGGTCCTTACCATCCTGTCATTCCCATCTCCTCTGGTAAGCTGGCAAAAAGAGCTGGGTAAAAAGCTGGACAGTGTTTAAATTTTTTTGCATGGTAAAATACCTGATAGATTTATTTTTTTTAACCTGTAATCATGTAATACTGTATTTAAATGCTTCTCTTGTGGTTTTAGATTTTAAAATAGTTTCTTTTAAGCTAAAAGAGACACTTGCAGTGTCTTCAAGTATTTGATGATTTTTTATAAAAAAATGTTGTAAGAATTTAATTACAAGTTCAATTGTCTGTAAGAGAGCCATGGACTTTAGCATTGTTTGGACAGGAAGCTGCTGAGTAAACTGTAGATATTTTTCTCATTGTATTTCCTTTTCTTTTATGGACATACTTGGTTTAGAGAGACAGCTTTAAACACTGTAGTTACAGCAATAAAAGTATGTGGTCAAATTAGTATTTACAAACTCTATACATTGTGCTACATTAGGCCTTGCCTCATGGATTTTAATTTCCAAGGTAGGAGTTTTCTTTTATATTTCCTGGTATGCCCTTTTATTTGAAAACAGCTGGAGTTAAACACAAGCAAAGAGTTGTAACATCCCAATTTGCAAATGTGTCTGCTTCACAACTTGAGTTCTGGAGCACTTGGATCTGCAGCTGGGGAACATCTGAAGTCTTCTCTGGAGCAGCATAGATTCGATGTGTTGGTACAGAGCTACAGAGCAAATGGATTTCCAGCTGAAAACACACAGCCCTTTCAGACAGCTTATTTAGGAGTAAACTGCTAGTAAGAGCCTGGCAAATCCTCAAATTTGTTAGCAAGGCAAGTTGTTGCTTTCCTTGTTCCATGCAGCATCCGTCCTCAATTTCTTAAGCAGTAATATTTCTAATAGATTTTGCTGGTTAAATTATAAGATGGGAACTAGATGGGAACATCATCTGCAAATTTGGCACATCTCCTGCTACATGTTTGGAGATGCTTTTTCTCAGGAGGAAAAATTACACAGAACAGGCTGTATATCTTCTATGTGTAATAGGATTTTGTTCCTCTCCTAATTCTTAATTAGTGGCACTGGAAAACAGTTAACAAATTGTTTTTAATTTGACAACCCCCTTCTTGATCGTTATCCCAGCTGGACCAGAAGTTGTGTTAATCACTTAATGAGAGTTTTGTTTTGCTGTTGCATTTCGTTATGTTTTGTCTGTACTTCAGCAGTCAGTAAAGCCCTTTTCTTAAGGAAAAGGCTGTTAGTGAAGTAGCAGAGCTTTTTGTCCAGTATAGACTGGACTCCCAGGTGTTGTGGCTTTGTTTTTAGGTATTGTTGATACTTTCTGCTTTCTTTATTCTTCCTCCTGTGAGCTAAGCTCCCACAGAGTGGATTTGGGATTGGATTAGAGCTTTTTTAAGCAGCAGATTGGAACAGGAATAGCTGTTTTTCTTTGAAAAATACTACTGTGTTTTTTAGTGGTTTTGTTGTTGGTTTAAATTTTAAATTTTTCATTAAAATCATAGAATGGCTTGGGTTTGAAGGGACCTTGAAGACCATCCAGTCCAACCCCCCTGCATGGGCAGGGACACCTCCCACCAGCCCAGGTTGCTCAGAGCTCTATCCAACCTGCCCTTCAACACTGCCAGGGATGGGGCAGCCACAACTTTCCCAGGCAACCTGGGCCAGCATCTCACCAGATGCTAGAATGTTTTATACATTTTAACATTCATTAACATTAATATAAATACAACAATATACATTATAATATATTTTAATATTAGCATTATAATAGAATATTTTAGAAGTTTAGCCTTGTTAGCCAAAAAGCCAAAAGCTTGAGAGCCCCATGGCTAATTTCCTGATCCATCTGTTTCTGATTAACTTAAGTAAAAAAAGACTTGTGTCCCTGTCATTTGCTGTTTGTTTACTACAAAATCAATGACTTTTAAAAATAGAGCTCACTTCTTCCAGTGGTAAATGTGCTAATGCTAATAAACATCACATCCCAAATACTGAAACAGTCCTTTAGCAGCAGGTTTCTCAGGGCCAAGGTACAGGCTGAAATCAACAGCTGAGCTGCTTGATTTCCATGTAAGACAGAGGCAGGTTCCTGAGTCCAGATCCCTTCTCTGATTCATGATACCTTCATTCTTGCATCAGCTTTCCCACTGCAGCAGAGTTATTTGCTTCCTGCTTGGCAGCAAGGTTGTGAGGATTCATTGCATCATAAAGCATCTAAAGTACCTCCATTTGGGTTAGTTTTAATTAAATGACATAAATGTGTTGGATTTGGAGCTGAAGGGAATAGATGTGTGGCTGAAGGCAGACTCTTCCCTTCCAGTGCGGTTAATATAGGGACAGACATGTTGGAGCTGGATTGTCACCTGACAAAAGATGAACAAGTGGTTGTGTCCCATGATGAGAACCTGAAGAGATCAACAGGAGTTGATGTCAACATATCTGACCTCAAATACTCTGTAAGTTGAAGAGAAAATGTTAGTGCAAGGTGAGGTTTCAAAGGGAGCGTGTAGGGTGGCTGGGGTGGGAAGAAGGGTTGTGTGCGTGGGTGGGTGTGTCTAGTATCCAAAATCTAAGGAGGGGGATTCATCTTGTCTTAAAAAAATAATAATTTAAAAATACAACCACTAGGCTCCCTGTGTGGCCAAGGGAGAAGAACCAGCTCGTACCCAGAGGGTGATTAACTGCCCCATAGTAGGATGGATGAGTAACTTTCTGGAGGTGGGCCTCTGTTGCCATACTGATGATAAAGGAAGCTTAGTCACCAACATCCTGGGATGACCCAGTTTTTATCAGGAAAACCAGATGAGTCCCACCTGCACTGGCAGTTTTAAAAGCTTGTTTTAATGAACTGTCTGTCCATCTGGTATTTAAGTGGAATTTTCAGATAGGCTTTGGGAGAGGTTTTGCTTTACTGAGCTACAGGGAACACAAGTCTTAAGAATCGCAAACAATTCAAGTAGAAATGTACAGAGTGCTTCTAAAGCACCTTTTGGGCAGGAAGATTTTGTAAGATGTTATTTCTGTCTTTAGAGAGAACTTTTTATATGGCTCATGAATCATATTTTTTCTGGCTTTTTTGAGAAATGTCATTATTATATCCCTGCATCTGAATTAGTGTTCCATTGCCCTTTATTTTTAAGGAACTTCCACCATATCTCTGCAAGCTGGATGTCACATTTCAGAAAGGTATGTTTTTCTCTTTTGCAGTTTCAATTTACTATCAGTAACTAACTTTCCGTTTTTGTGCTGTGGTAATTTCTTATTTTGGCAAGGGGAGTAGAAAAGAGGATTTGCTTCTATCAGCATCTTGATGAGAGAAGTTTTAAAAGGAAAATATAATTCTAGTTTTAGTAACCAAAACATATTTTTTTAATACCAGCTGCTGGCAGTGACTTAAGTTTAAGAGGTAAGAGGTATCTTTTTCCAAGTAAATTTGTTTGCTTGTCTATTTCTTGGAACTGTTTTCCAGTTCCTCTGTGAGATCTTCAGAGGGTGCTAATTGAGAATTTGTTCAAAAAAATTAAGAGAAGACAGAAGAGAATTTCTTTACAGCTCAACTGTCATTGTGGTCATGCACTCTGGGCTTGAAGTACTACAAGATGTCAGACACTACAGACATTTTCAGAAGGGTGGATATGAAGAGTATTGGCTAATGAATGTATGACTTGAAGTTCAATACCAATATTACTGCAAGGCAGGAAAACCTAGAAAAAGATTAACCCATTTTCTTGTGAAAACTCTTAATTCTTGGGACTGTAATTTGAATAAAGCCTACAGGCTAAAACTGAGAGGGCTTCCACCTAGAAAAGGCTACCAGAGATGATACCAGATGTATTTGAGGGCTTTGTGACTAATTTATGTAGCCTTTCTATATTTGAACTGCCCAACAAGCAAATCTTGTATTAAATGTTTCTGTTCAAAATTGCAAAATACATAAAATGCACCAAGGTGAGCTCCATGACATGTTATTTTACACATATGTATCTTTTGTTTAGGTACAGTAATACAGAGGTGGTGAGAGCCTTCAGTTAATTCCTTAGAGCCACAAGTACCTTCAGACAGTGACACCTGGGGGGTTGCTTCTGTTCCCTTTACTCATTGTGCTTCTGCAGTAAATTTTCCTAGGAGGAAAAGTTTTTCTCATTTGGTCTCATTTCATCTTGATCCCTTTGCATTTGCTAGATGGCAGATGAGCCCATGTTTGCTGTTTCAGGATTTGAACGATGCCTGCCCTGCTACTGTTGCTAAATAATGACTGAATTTAATGAAGTTCAAACCTAAACATGATATATGCTCAGAGCATTTTCATTATGGATGTGAACTTGTCATAATTACAACTATCCAAGTGACGTCATATTTTTGCTGGCTTTTTTAAGCTTAAAAGTGCTGATTCTAGGAACTTTATTTTAAAATAATGAGTGTTCTGACAGCTCAGCTTTTCTCTGTAGTGGATTAAAAATGCTCACAGCAGTGACAACTTGTTTCCCCAGAATGTCACTGTGAGGGAAAAGACAACCGCATCCCACTCCTGAAGGAGGTGTTTGAGGCATTCCCAGAAACTCCTGTCAACATTGACATCAAAGTAAACAACAATGTGTTGATCAAAAAGGTATGTGACCACCTAGGCTGAACTGAGACTCAATGACCTGCAATGATGTTGAAATTTAAAAAAAAAACCAGTTCCTTGGAGTTTCTAGCAGTCTGTGACACTAAACCCTGTGACACTAAACCCCGTGTTCTTAGACTTCTGCGTCCTTCACTTGTCAGATCTTGCTTGATGTATGAGGTAAAGCAGCAGAGAGAGAAGTGATCTTGGCCAAGATACACAACAAACAGCTCTTTACTGACCCTCTGTCCTGGCATGAAGCTGATGCTACACTGCTCAACACCTTTGGTTTTTCCTTCACATGAAGGGTTGTCTTGCAGACTGTTGCCTACCAAAGTATCATAATAAAGTGTCAGTGTAATAACTATTCATTACAGACAGGGCAAGATGCTATTTTGCCATCTAATTCTCTTAAATTCTGTTTTTTGCAGATCTAATGATCTGCCTTTTGTCTGTTGAACTGAACACCCGTTTCTTTCTAATCACACACAATGGTCATAAGATAGGAGAGAGTACAGGAGAACAGATTGTTCTGTAATGACTTAGGTAGCTGAAAAGTAAGAAGTAGAGTTTCAGTTAAATAATTCTGCTTATGATTTTCAACAAGTACATGTTAGGGTTCTGCTGTTGTCCTTTGCAGGTGTCTGAGCTGGTGAGTCAGTACAAGCGAGAGCATTTGACGGTGTGGGGGAATGTCAATTATGAGGTTGTGTCCAAGTGTCTTAAGGAGGTAAGAAAGGATCCACAGAAGCTTTATTCTCCTGAAAAAATGTGCAGAAAAGCAGCTTGTAAATCAAGATCTAGCCCAGCTATGCCAGACTTTCAGGTGTGATGAGAAATTTTGCTCTTAGTTTGTACTCTGCTTACTACACTGTTGCAATAAAACAAGCACAGTTAACACTCCTATACTCTGCAATCAAGTACTTGAGGAATTAGTCATGGTTTATTCTTGTTCTGTAAAATACTGGGTGTTATAATTTTATGCCAGGAACTCCTAGAGCCTGTTTTGCACATCATTCAACAAAAGCAGTTTTTCTAAGGATTGCTTGTTTTGTGTTTCTTTTTATGAAAATAATGGATGTGGCCACTAGCTGACACAAGGTTGTGTTGGTACAAAGCTGTTTTACAGCTGTAGATTCAATTCCTTTTTGTGCTGAGAAATCGTACAATTTGGAATTAAAATTGTGCTTAGTCCAAGGGAGTTATGCACTGGAGTGAAATTGATCTGGTTGAGAGTACAAATATGGTTCTGATTTATTTGTGCAGGACCACACACATTTTTCTACCTGAACTGCAGGTTCATATGTTCATTTTTTGTAGCCCAAATATTCTGGTTCATAAACCAGCATATTTAAAAATACATTGTGAAGGCAGTTGATGAGATACCAAGCAATGACCAGACCTGTGCTAAAGCACAGCTTGTTCTTTGCAGTCATACCAGTCTAAGGCAAAATGCTGCACGTTGTCCTGCAGTCTGGAAAGAGGATGAAGACAGGTATCAAAAGCAGCACTGCAACCAGTGAAACTTGACTTTTTCAGTTCCCAATACCCCTTCAAAGTGTGTAAAACTGTTTTGCTTGGATTGCAGGCTGCAAGAAAGTAGTTTAAATTCAGTTGCAGGCCTGTCATTAACAGTGGCCTGAATTTGAGGTGCAAGTGCTAAACTTTAAACATATGTTGGTGAGTAAATTGAATTGCAACAGACTCAACAATCCACCAAGATCATTTGGAATCTTTCTTTCCCTGTTCCTGCAGAATGCTGACATTCCCATCATCTTCTGTGCCCAACGTGTCCTCCTGCTGCTTGGCCTGTTCTACACTGGCCTGTTGCCATTCATTCCTTTCAAGGAGGAGTTCTTGGAAATTCCCATGCCTTCAATCATCCTCAAGTGAGTTAAGTCTGTTGGTGGGTGCTGCACTGAAATCGTGGTGAAACAGGTGAATGATGATGGCAGCTTGAGCATTGCTTTGGTCAGTATCCTCGGGCTGAGGAGACATTTCTGTTTGGGCACTTTTGTGTATTCCTAAGAGAAAACTACACAGATCCTTTACTCCTCTGTATTTGACCTGTCTGTAGCCAGCTCTGAGTTACTGAATTGCTGGTGTGGGGTGCCTGTGTACATCAGTGTTTGCTGTTTAAGGCATCTCCCCTAAACACCACCCTTGTGCAGCTGCCTTCACAAAGCAGCTTGTGCTGATGCCATCTAGATAGTAATATGTAGCAGTGCTGTACAAATAACCAGTTCTTGCACTGTTCTCCCTCTTTCTTGAGGACAGATTAACCTGATAAAGCCAAAAGGGGCAAGTCAGTAATAGGGTGGGCATGAGATTTCATGTGCTTCTTGTTTCTCACACTTGAGTGAAATGCTGCTGAAAACCCATCTCTGCTGTTTCTCTTACGTGTAGCACATTCCTCTGGTGTAATCCAATTCCAAGTCACTATTTTAGTGACATTACTGCTGTAATTTGAGAAACTGCAAGATTAATTCTTCATGTTCCTTCTGCAAGAACATCTCAAATAATATTTTAATATTTTTCCCTCTTCTTCCTCAACAGGCTGAAAGAACCACAGAAGATGACAAGAAGCCAGAAATTTGTAATCTGGCTAGCTGACACGTAAGGTTTTAATCTTATTAGATTTTTATTTATATATTGGCTATATATTAACAGTTGGCTCAGGCCACAGACTGGCTATTGCTGTAGCTACTTGTGTTTTAGGTTTTTTTCAGTTTCTTCTGGCTTTGTTGTCAGTGCAACATAACTGAAATCCAAATCTTATGCAGGTGTTCCTGTGTGCTGTTATTTTTCATCCACTGAAACACACTGAGGTGCATTCCCAGTGGGCATTATTCCAGTGGAGTCTAGTTTCTGTCATTAAGTGTATTCAGTTAATTAGCATGCAGATAGATTCAGAAAGCAGCTTTCATGTTTCATGGGATTGTGATTGTTTCATAGTGTTGCCAGAGGAGATACTGTCTGGCTCACATGGAACACTTTGCATTTTAGGAATATCTGTGCTTCAGAGGAAACTTAATCATGTGCTTTCAGGGTTTGGATGTGATTGCAATAAGTGTCTTCTGACTCCTCTGTCTGACATCTGCTAGTTTGATTTTTTTGAGTGGTCGGTAGAGCTTTCATGTCATGGTGTGAAGGATAAAATTTGTCCTGATAGGGAAGGGATTGATTCATTGGACATGTTGCAGGGTAGCTGCACAATGAAGGAGGGATCTGATGGATTTGATCTTCAGAAGAGCTGATAAAAATATCCATAACTTAATGCAAATTGCTGGTATCTGTGTTAACCAGTCCTGAGTTGCTTGGAACTAAATACTCCCTAGAGGTTTGTACTCACTTTTTTGGGGTGGAAAATGTTGAATCTCGTGCTCTATGAAAAATTTATTGCAGAACATCAACAGACATGGAAAATTTCATATCATTTCAAGTTTTGAAAGAATCCCTTTCTCCTTTCTGCAGGTTGCTGATGCGGAAGGCACTTTTTGATCACCTCACTGCTCGGGGCATTCAGGTACAGTCTGGTGAAGCTGCAGGAAATGTGATTTTTAGCCTAGTGAGAGTTTGAAGCATCCAGAGATGGCCTTGTGATGGGTTCCTCTTCACCCCAAGATGTCCTGTTGTGTTGTGTTTTGGTTTCTGGGCAATACATTATGCTGTTATATTTGCAGTTCTGTAATTGCAAAGGGGGAATTTTATGCTTTGAAAAAGAATCATTAATTTAAATTCCTTTTAAGATTATTTTTTCCCCCCACTTCAAATGTAAACCTAAACTACTTACCTGTCTGGGGCTCTTCACAAAACAGTATTTTAACTTTTGGAAACATTTGAAGTCTCAGGTAATGAAATTAATGACCCTTTTGGGGAACGAGGGGGAAGAAGTTGGATAGGTTGGTATGCATGTCTTTGGCACCACAGTGTTGTATTTCATCATTGAAAATACATGCACCATCACCTCACTCATAGGAAAGAGTTTAGGTCAAAAGTCACCTTTTGTTTAATTTCAGTATGTCCTGTAATGATTTGTCTCTCTATCCCATATCATAGGTGTATATTTGGGTGCTGAATGAAGAACAAGAATACAAGAGGGCATTTGATCTGGGAGCAACTGGAGTGATGACAGACTATCCAACAAAACTTAAGGAGTTCTTACACAATTATCCAGCATAAAGGAAGAAGACCAAGGAAATTCTTGCAGAATAGATTGTGAACCAAGGATTTTCTTCATTTAAAAAATACTGAGCAGCATATACAGATCATTTTGTTTGAAGGACATAATTGGATGATCTTGTTGTCAATTTGCTACCTACTCTAAAGGTGGTCTATTTATTTAAAAACTTATAATTACATAGTTTACATCTGTAAATAGCTCATTTAGCAACAGAGCACTCCACAAATAGTGGGGAGTAGGAAGAAAGTTGCTAGATAGGAGACCTGTAGATAATAAGCATTAATTTACCTGTCACAAGTGTTCCCAAGAAGCTGTCAAGACATGTCAGTTATTCTAGTTACATTCTAGTGGGCAGAAATGAAGAATTTCTGGAAGTGTTCCTTGTGTGGCAGCTTTTCCTGTGTGGCTTTTAGTTTTCAGGTAACTTGTAGGGCAAAAAAGAAAAACAATGCACAGGGGGAGTAGAAATCAGAATCTGTGGCTCTCCTGATAGTTTAGCCTGTGAAGTGTAGTCAGTAAAGGTAATTTTTTTTTAACTGAAAGTAACTCACTTGCTCAGTGTAGATGTACTCAGTTATTCTTCCTGGTAACAATGGCACCAAGCACCAGTGCAAGGGTCTAGGTTTGCCCCTGATCTACCTGTCAGGCTGCCATGGCATGGCAGTAGTGAGCTTTCCAGAAAGGAATATTGCACTTACTATAGATGACACTTCCTTTGAAATAGTATTTTCACAAAGGAAGCCAATGTTTAGAAGTCTTCTGCACTTTTGTAGTTCAAAGGTCTGTTGGACTGATGAATGGAAAAGGTGTTTTTAGGGTGAGGGACCAGACTGTGTTTGGTCAGGAGTCTGAGGAACAAAACAAGATGCTCCTATTAAATGAATTCACCTCAAGCAGATTTATATACATACTTACAAAAGGATCTAGTGTCAGTCTAGGATGTACTTAAATGTTAGTCTTTTCTCTCTACAAAAGTACATTTCTACATGGATGAGGTGGAAGAAGCTCCTCCTACATTTACGATTTCAGTGAACATGTGCTGAAGGCAGCAAATGAGTTAATGCTGGTTAAGATGGCAGTGGATTCAGTTTCCTCTTAATTTAGTGAGGCTTGTTGCTCATTGAATAGAAGACAATGCAATTTCCTAACTGTTCATAGGAAAAAAGGTTGAAATTATTTATTATTTACTGAGCTTTTTGTTTTCCTTTCAGACCAGTTATGTATGGTCAGATAACTGCTAATAATCAATCCAGTCACAGTTCTTCCTGCTTTCTAGTAGTCACAGAATAGTTACAGAATTGCCTTCATATGCAGATTAGTGGATAAAAAGAAAAATTCCCCCCTTCCTGTCTTAATTTGGTTTACACTAGGTAGTGCTTAGCTCTAGATTGTGTTCATGCAGTGTGGTTTTTTTCAACTCCACTTAATTACTGTGGAATTTCCAACACACAGACCTATCCTACAATGCAAATTTAATTCTGTTCAGACAATACTACCAAACAGCACTCATGCATTAAAACCTTTTTTTGTTTTCAGTCTGGGAAGAGCTATGTTTTAAAATTTCTGGACTTGATCTCTCAAGGGACAGGTGATGACTTAATATCTCTCTTAATTTTTTCCTCATCACTGCATAAATAAAACTGTTTTGCTTTATTCTATGTTGAATGACAGCACAGTTTTAGAAGTGACCAACCTAATTTTTAAGTTTCATTTTAATCTTTCTTTCTAGCAGTGATGTTGGAGACTTTTACCTTCAAAAATGCTCAACACATTTTTCAGAGTCTTCCTACATCTGATGTAGTTTTTAACCTCTCTTTGATATGTCTGCTACTTCATATCTGAGATTTGAATGAGTCCTTTTACATGGGAGGGAAGGGGTTCTGTGCTGGAAAAGCTGCTGAATTTATTCAGTCCTTCTCTTGGGCTAAAGAGAAGAGCTAAAGTTTGATCTCTTGAAGCAGATAATGTTGTGTAGATGAGGCTGTGAATCTGAGCACTAATGCCCAGAGCTTAGGCTGTGGTAACTGTTTGTAGCAAAATAATATGGGAATTGAGGTAACTGTAGAATGTTTGTTTTATCAAACCACTGTTTTGAATATTCCAGAACTTGCTGTGTGATTTTTAAACCACTTGTACAGAAAAGCATTTGTTGAGAACTTGCACAGCTGTCCAGGAGGATGTTCAGTTAATCTCTCTCTCCAAGGAGAGATTCTTTTCAGGTACTTTTATCTAAATATTGTTCAACACTTACTGTGTTTTCAATTCTATTGCAAAATATTTAATCTATGAAGGATGATGCATGTATTTCATGCACTTTTAATTTGCAGAAAGTCTTGTGGACCTCTAGCTCCAAATGTAGGAACTGATGTTTTTCTTGTAAAGAAAGATTCATGCTTTTGAAATGTGACACATTAAAACATCCTTGCTCATAAAAAGATCTAAATACTTATTGTGACTTTGCCTGAAAGCATCATTTCTGAGATGATGGTATGAGTCTTCTACCTGCTTGCTTTTGGATAAGACTTAGGCAAAAACCTGTGGGTGATCAAGGAGAGATCAATGTGTTATGGAGTACAGAAAAACTTTTACAGCTGACAAGTATCTGCTTCTGAATTGGGGCCAGCAAACTAGTGTGTTTTGAGTATCTTCTTGTTAACAGGTACCTCATTTGTAGCAACTTTCTGTGCGGTGTTGCCCTGTGTTGGGTCAAAGTTTACTATAAATACATAAATACAGAGCTTTCTTTTTATGGCAGTAAGCAGGTTAATGTTTCCTCTGGTCCTAGAGAAAAATGTTCAGCTTTCCTACTGGATTCCCATTAAATTACATTAAATACTAGGTTATAAGGTCAAGTGTAATTTTTAAAGCCTTAAGGCTTTGTATTAGGCAAGTAAGGTGGAGTTTTGTGTGGAACAGTATTTAGTAATTTTGAAAGGATTTTGGCAGGCTGATGTGAGGATTTCCCCAGTTGCTCTGGGCAGTGTTTTATTACTTACTACACATTCCAAAGGGTTAGTAAACTGGAATAGGGAATTGGGGAGTATTAGTGGATATTCACGTGTCTCTAACACAGAATGTGTTTGTCTGTGCTCACTTCAGGTTGTGTAGCCTGTGCTAAATCTCCAGTACTAAGTCTTGATACCTAAACAGAATATTCAGAAGAACTTAACACAGTTTATCCAAAACAAGAGGGCTTGGGGGTATGTCACAGTTCGACTCAGGTCCGACAACAATGCTCTCGATCCCCTCTCCCTCCCACCCAGGTAGGGAAGGAGAGAGAGAAAAAGAGAGAGACTTGGCCGGATTGAAAACTAAACTGCACAGCTTTAATTAAAACACTAATGAATCATAAAAGAAAATATATACAATTATATACAGATATAT
>NW_009952560.1:2570416-2573163 GCF_000747805.2 Chaetura pelagica | reverse complement strand
AAGAGCCAGAAAACCTTAACAAAAGCCCCGAAAACCTTAAATTGTGGAAATGAGGGCCTGTCCTCCTCCTGGCCGCGGGAGGCCGCTGCTGCCCTGCGGATCAGAGAACCAGGGATTCATGAAGGTTGGAAGGAACCTTAAAGATCATCGAATTCCAACCCCCTTGCAGCAGGGAACCACTAGCTCAGGTTGCACAAAACCTCATCCAACCTGGCGTTAAAAACCTCCAGGGATGAGGCATCAACAACCTCCCTGGGCAACCCATCCCAGTTCCTCACCACCCTTAGAGTGAAGAATTTCTTCCTAATATCTGACCTAAATCTCCCAGTTTAAAACCATCACCCCTTTGTCCTGTCACTGTCTTCTCTGCTGAAAAGCTCCTCCCCAGCTTTCCAGCCAGTAACAACAGCTAAAAATCTGGGAATGCCAGGAAACAGATTTTTAGCTGATTTTAAGTACTACTTAACTCCAATGCCACAATAAAAATGCTGAGGTGATACCTTGAAGAGTGATCTGATACTTTCTCCCCTCTCAGTGTTTCCATGGCAGGAGTTGACCCCAGCCACTGCTGCTTTATCAATGAGGGTTTTCTAGTCTAAATTATAATAAAGGCTGGAAATGATGTCAGACACTGATCAAGGAGGCACTAGCTGTGCTGCTCAGGCTCCCAAAAAATGGATGTTTGCAAACAGAGAAATTAAAAATCAGGCTCAGCTGTTCAGCTGAAAGCTAAGCTGTCAAATGGGCTAGATCAAAAATTCAGGTTTTAAGAAAGAATACATTTCCCAAAAGCTTGGCCCAAGATAAATATTCATAATGCTGATCAAGCTGTGTTCCCAAAGTTTGCAACCAGACTCTGTAACACAGGATCAGATGTGAAATTGTGACTTGCAGCTTCAATGAGAAAATAGCTAGGACTCAACTAGCATTTTCATATTTTTTTTAACTGAGCAAAATGCTGCTAATGAAACCCTGTTACCCTTAAACCTCCAGATTTCCTTGGTGATGCTGAACTAGCACCAATTAACCACCTTCCTAAAGCTTATACAAAGGTCCCTGTTGTAATATGTATAAAGAATCTTGATGTTCTCCTTGTAAATAACCATGTATTTTTATCAGCAAACTGAAAGTCATGCTGCACAGCTCACTTTTTGGGTGGGAAAAAAAACTCAGCAGTCTCTTGATGAAGTGTAAATTTATTTTGCTGGTGGTTTCAGCTCTGGGAACTTGTGTTTACCTTTCAGAATTCTGGGTGATTTGAAGTTCAAGCAAGTTTTTTCACCACTTCCTGCACATAACTTTGTCTAGATCAGTTAAATGTGGCTTTGTTTAGCTCTGCTGAGATGGTCTGAAACCTGATGTGTTAGCTGGTGCAGGGCTTGAGGGGGAAGGAGGTTATCTAAGAAAAGCAGCAGCTTAAAGTAAGCCTTCAGAGTAGGCTCCTCTTGCTCTTGTAGCCATCTGAAGACAACAGGGCAATTTCTTCCTTCCTTCGGGTGTCTCTGCTAGTGAGTAACTACCATGGTGCCTGGATCTTTGTTAGCAGCATGTTTCAATTGCACTTGGTGGCTCAGCTAGCTGGCTGTCAAAGAAATAAAATGACACTTTGTGTTTTAAAATCTGGTCTCTAGAATCCCTTGGCTGGCTGGTGTGCTTGTTATGGATGTGATCAGAGGGGTGTGTTTTGCTGCTGTGGAGGAAAACAGTGTTTGCTTTCTATCATGAGGCAGGAGGTTGTTTTTCTACCCACGTGTGATAAAAAAATAAGGTTATCACAACTACTGGGATTATTACCTCCTATTGCTCCTTCCTTAGTGTATATTAGGGTGTGTATATGTAACAAATTGCAGTTCCAAATAAATACCAATCACTAGATAATTGCTTAAAATATTCCTAGGAACTTGCTGAAGCAGTAGCATGTCAGAGCAAGGATAAGCTCCCTAAAGCAAATATATTTCAGCCAATAAGCTGTGTAACTTCTATCAACTGCTGTGGGACAAGGACAGCTAGAAAGCAGTATTAAATCTGTACTTTATCCGTTTTTACAGCAGTGATGGATTCCTGTTATCAGGGCTGGAAGTGGCTGTGACTAAACCTGCAAGAAGCCTCCAAAGGAGCTCGTTTGTTGCTGCACAGTGATTGTCTCTTAATTGCTGTGCCCTGAGGCGACTGCAGCACGTTTTGCTCTTGCACATTTTGCTGGCTCAGCCGTGTGTGTGCACATACAGGTACATACGTGTACATGTGTACATACGTGTACATACATGTGGATCCCGGGTCTGCCCCGCGTGGGGCCAAGATTGCCAAGACCACCACTGGAAAAGAGCGTGGTAAGCAGTGGGATGAAGCTAATGGGGATTTTTCGGGAGAAATACAGACTATCTGCATGTGCAATTAGTCCTCCTGCTAATGAGGAGCCGGTGGCTGCCCAGGAAGTCTGGGTGGACGTTCCTTGTCCAGCTGCTGGTGGAGGCAGCCGGTAGAGGTGGGATGTTCACGCAGCCTTGGGTAAGGCAGGTAGCAATGATTACCTTATGCTTAATTAATGTGCGCTAATTGCCCCGGGGTTGCCCCTCGCTGGGGCGGGGATGCCGACCTGTCCTTAGAGCCCACCCGAAACACCCACGTGCGCTCTGACCACGGGCCAGCCCGGGGTTTGAGGACCCCAACCCGCTCACTAACAACTAATTAACATCCTTCCCGTCGGGTCTCGGGCCGCGGTTCCCGGGGCCGCCGCGCTGCGGCAG
>NW_009952560.1:2523935-2569430 GCF_000747805.2 Chaetura pelagica | reverse complement strand
TGCAGCATCTTCCCCCGGGTGCCGGGGGCAGCCCCGGGGCGGCAGCTGCCCGAGGAGAAGTGCCCCGGCGCTGCTATTTTTACCAACACTGCTGCCGGAGTCCCTGGAGACCAGGCCTTTGCCAGCTGCGGTCTGTGTGCTACACAAGTGACATCATGCTTGGTGTGGCACAAGAGAGGTCGCAGCGTCCCCGGATCGGCCCCCGGTGGGGCTTCCCGGGCCCTGGCTGGTGCTTGGCGTTCGAGGCGGGCAGTTTCTGCACGTGGGGCGTTGAAACCAGACCCCTCCCGGGAGCAGGAGTAACTCGGCTGGTCTGTGTTGTTGCTCTAGCCCCTGGGCAAGGGTGTAGCAGCTTCCTCTTCTGCAGAGCACTAGGCCGAAGTCCCGGGTCAGAAGGTGAAATGTCAAGGGTTTTTTTTTGTGTTTCTCTACAGAAACTCCTGGGTTTGATACAGAAAAGTCAAGAGAAGTTTGAGACAGTGGAAGCAGCCGTGTAGTGAGCTGTAGGTCTCTAGCTTCAGATTATAATGCTCATTTTATAAGTCAAAAGAAATTTAAATCCTCCAGTTTAAAATATTATTTTAATGATACAGACAAATAAGTTGAATTCTCTGCCCCTTCCCCCACAATTTGCTAGAGGGAATCTGTCCACACTTCTTTCTGACCTCTGTCTTAGCATACAAAAAGAGGAAAGCTTGTCAGACTGGTGTCCTTAGCTTGCAGACAGCAGTTAGGCAAAGAATGGGATGGTACACCTGCCTTCCTGACATTGCCTTCCTGACGTTGCCTTCCTCAGGGCCTACTACGTGCTCCAGATAAGGATTTTCTGCTCATGTGTTTATGGTTACTTAAGGGTTACGCTGGGTGGCATAGAGAGGCCTTTGCTGAGTTAGGTGGTTGTAAACAAGCAGATACTGAGAGCTCTGCTTATAATCCATGAGAGGATTCTGCCTGGAGAGGATGTATTTTGTGACTTCATTCTTGCAGAGCACTCCCATTGATACTGTTTAAGATCTCATCTTGTTGGGATCCACGCCTCTGGCTTCTTGTAAACATTGTTTGCTGTGTAGCAGCATTGCTTGAATAGAAAATTAAGATGTTCTCCTGGATTCCTAGTTCTAGTTTCCTACTGAAAGACCAGTTAAAAGTGAGCCTTGTGCTTTGAAGTTGGGAATGTTGAAGGTAGGGGCAGAGGCATTGCCTTCACTTGATGAAGATGTCAAGTGCTGCTTTTAAAATTTATTTATTTTAAAGACTTTATTTGCAGGTCTCTCTTTTTATGGTGCCAGGATCAGAATAACTGGCAAAACTATATTGGTTTCTTGTGTCTTCTGGATCCACAGATTTTGAATATGTGCTTTCCATTCTTTGCTGTTGTAGCTTGAGTCAGGGTTGTATTGAGGAAGACAGCATCACTACCTGTAAATCCACATTCCCTCAAAGGCTCCTTGACTCATGGATTGAATACCTATTGCTAAGAGAATTTAATTAAGGAACTGGTCACTCTGGTGTAGGTCCTGGCTACCAGTTTAGAAAGTGGGAGCTCCTTGTTCTAGCATGGTACTACACAAGCATTGCAAGGATTACAGAGGAGTAAAAAGCATTTATTTGTTGTTCTTGCATCATAGCCTTGCCTTTGAATCTGTGTGTGGAAGCCTCTTGAAGAAGCACCAGTAAATCTGGGCTTTTATTGGGCTTTGGTCATTAACTGGCAGACTTTTGTTTGCTTGAACTTAAGCAGAGTCTTCATTAGAGGTCAGCTGTGAAGTGCTAGAGCAGTGGGCTTCAAGAGGGATCATGTAGTGGTCTCTGGAATGGATTAAATTGTGTGTTCAGTTCTCTCAGCTGCTTTTTAGTTTATCAATGATGTTCAAAGCAGAATGGCATAGCAGAGATTATTTATTGCTTCGAAACTGTAGCAAAATGTGCAGCTTCCTATTTTCCACTTCCATCCTGGAGACCTATGGGTTGGTCCTTCAGGGTGTTCCCTCTTTTCTGTGCTTTTTTGTGCAGAGGTCTTGTCTTCTAGGTCTAATCACAGTAACTAAAGGTTAAGGATGGGTTTGCTTTTCCTTCCAGAAGCCAAGTTGAGTCTATAGAAGAGATGGGCTATTCTGATTCCAGGATTTTTCTGTTCTTTCCAACAGGTCTTTAACTGGTAAATCAGCCTGTCTGTTGGTGGTGTGATGCTGATTGAGGATCAGGACCTCTTTTTCCTAAAACAAAGACATTTTACAGGTTGTCTTCTTTAGGGGGCAAGAAAGTAGAGTTTTCAGGTTGAGCAACTGCTCAGGAGCACTGGGTCCTGGTGCTGAACCACACACCCTGTTGCCCCCATCAGTCCCTGATCTTCATCCCGCACAAAGTCTGGCAGTTGGTTCTCTCTCTTGAGTCTGTTTTCTGCCATGTCTTACTTGCTTTTTTGTCCCTCCCTTGTCAGGGCAGGTGGTTCTTGCAGTACTGATTGTTCTTGTATTCTGGCTTGGTGACCTTCTCCTCACTAGCCATGTCTGCCAGGCCTGTCCAAGAGGGTTTCCACCTGCTGGCACAGGATGTGTTGGACATCAGGAGCAGCTTTGTCTGCAGAAGTGTCACTGGACTGGCCAAGCCACTTAAGGCTGCAGGAAATAACATAATTAATGAGACTTAGTTCTCCCTCGTCTTGTACCTGACAATCTCAAATCACTTGACAATGCTAATTAAAGCTAATCACACTCCTCTGTTTTTAGTAAATAGCTATTATCCCTGCTTCACTCTTGCTTTAACAAATGATAGTGCCAGGCAGTGTGAGTCACTGGGAGTTATGGGAATGCAATCATAAGAGCTGCCTTCCGGTCTCTTCACTCATTCTTACATGTCTGACTGGAGATTGTTTCTTTCCTACCTGTTCAGATGTTGGTATAGCCTGGTTGGATGTTTTGCTGACTCACAAAAATGGATCTTTTATACTATTTTTTTTTTTACTTCTGATATGACTGTGTGCAGAGCTGAACTCCCGAGGTCGAGCAAAGGCTATTAAAAGTTTCAAAAGCCAAGGATGCTTTGAATTTGCCCTTCAGAGAACTTTTTGATCTGCTGAGAGGGAAGGCAGTGTGGTGTCAAAGCTGCACTCTCCTGTTTCACATTGGCAGTGGCTTCACTGTGAGGACAAAAATGTAGCATGGTCTGACCTAGACGTTGCATTCCACAGCATAGAACTCAGGAAGACTGTAGTTTCACTGATGAAATATGACTAAAGGATAGCTCTAGCAATATGTTATTAAAAACAGATTTTTCCAGCATCACAAAAAATGATGGAGTTAATAATTAACTGGGGGGGGGGAGATCTTAATGAGAATCCCAGGAACTCCCAGCTCAAGCATGTGTCAGTAGGCACAGAACTGTGAGAGGTGAGTCAGTTCTCATACCTTGGCACTGACATGCAGGCTCGTGAGGATATCCAGGAGGAACTGATGACAGAAACTGGCAAGGTAGCAGCTGAATTAACCATCTTAAACTAGATTCAAGTTAGAAAATATCTGTCATGTGAAGACTGAAGCTGGCTTGTTTCAAGTTTTTGGTGGTGAGCTGTGATGCTTTGCTGTATGCATGTTTCCTCCTGCATTTGGTGGCTCCTGCTGGTACCTGTTGTGACTGGTTATTGAGTTCAGCTGTGATGGAGTCTACCTGCAAAGCAAAGGTGGGCAGCTTGCAGCTATAATGCTTGCCATGCTGCTTGTTATCAGCAGCACAGGCTCTTCTGCATTGGAAAGATATTGCTGCCAGGCAACTTGGAGGAGAGTGGGAAGATAATTCAGCCGGAGGTGTCAGTTATTCCTCAGTAGATGCTGAATCTTGCAGTCCATGTTCATGTGGTTTCTGAACCAGGCCTGGAAAAGGTAACAAATTTTGAAGGCAGCCCTATGAGATGATGTCTGTCTTATCTGTCCTGT
Organism: Chaetura pelagica; assembly: GCF_000747805.2. Taxonomy (NCBI): domain Eukaryota; kingdom Metazoa; phylum Chordata; class Aves; order Apodiformes; family Apodidae; genus Chaetura; species Chaetura pelagica. The sequence goes on along the minus strand of NW_009952560.1, from coordinate 2,565,498 downwards.
GCCTTTTGAGATGAGATTGTAAAAGAAAGAATGTGATTAATATTTCCAGAATTATTTCCCTTCTGTGCTTCCCAGTGGTGTCTGTGGTGTGTCCAAGTGGAATGTTTTGAACAGAGTGCTCTGTTCTGAACTGCAGTGAGAGATGAGTTAGCAGTTCTGACTCTGCGTGGTCCGAGTCCAGCCTTAGATCTGTAAATAAAGTCAGAAAGTTCCCATGGTCATCTGGTCTCTGTAGTCTGCAGCCAGGAAACAAGCATCTTCACTAACTGACTTTAACCTGTTCCTTCTCCTTCCAGTCAGTTGTGCACCGTGGTTCAGTATAAGGAAGCTTTTCCTTTGAATGCAGGAGTTCTCTGGACTTGCTGCTCACCTCACAGTTGCACTTGAGGACTTGAAAAGGCACTGGTGTGGATGCTGCCTATTAAAAAAATAAGTTTAACTGTTTAATTTTATTTAATCTTCGAACTGACAAGGAGGGAAATCAACGAGGTAAAGAGCCATTGAAAAAATATTTTCAAAAATTACTTTGGTTTTGATAAGTTATGGATTAATATAATGACAAAGCTAGAGAAACTAAAAAATAATAAAAATCCATCCCAAAGTGCGTTTTAATGATTTACTGTTTGTTCCTTTTAAGTTTCAACTCATTTTTATGTACCTTCCCTGTCATCTTCTTAGAAAGCTTCAGAGAGACACCAGGAAGAGTGCTGAGTCTGTTTATTATGAGAAGAGTTGGGATACACCACAGACTGACATACTGCCTGTTCTTTACAAAAATAATACACAACACACTCAAAAACCCCCTTTAAAACATTATTAATATAATTGCAGTGACTGTTTTGACAGTTTTAATACTGATAGCTGTTCAGCAGAGTAATAGCTGATGTTTTCCCACGTGGGCTGGCCATGGTACGTGGAGCACGGCAGGTGCAGCGTGGTTGGTGTCCTGCCTGTTCCTCATCCACTAGGGCCGGAAAGTATTTAATTGCTTCTGGCTGAATCTTTTTTATGCCCTCTAGTGGTTACCTGGCAATTGTCTGCGATGCCGTTTGCGTCAGTATCACCTTTTTGTGTCGATCCCTTCAGATACTTTTTCCCCCAGAACCATCAAGTGCTCCTCAGGGGTGAAGGGTGCACAAGAGAGAACCAGGACCTGCAGAAATGAAGTGTCTTGCTGGGAGATAAGCAGAGCAGTAAAGGGGGTTCAATGGGTTTCTAGTTGAAGGTGGTCTGTGTGAGAAACCTGCTCCATGCTATTCTTTGTATTGTGGTTCTCTCCATGTAGCTGGTAAGATCTAAATGTAGAGAATTGCTACTGGCCATCTTCCATCTTTTCTCTTGTTATTTTCCTGTCTCCAAGGGCTTGCAAGGTTTGGAGAATGAGCTGAAGGAGCTCAGGCATTGGAGAACACTTACAGTTCATGGATCATTAATGACTTTTGTTGATCATGCTGGTACAGCAGAGCTGCAAGCAGTGATGCCTTACCAAGAGTTTGAAATTGGTGCATTTCAGAAACTTGATACCAAAGAAGTAAGGGTACATTGTGTACACCCACATGCTGTTTAGTTGTCTTGTTTTTCCCTTGTGTTCTGTGTTTAAATTTAGGATGGTCATCCTTTCTTATAGGCCGTTTCACAACATACATCCTCCCCTCAGATGATCTGCCTTCATCTTTTCCAAAACAGTCCTTTGTGGTAGTGAGGATCTTCAGAGCTGTCCCAAAGCAGGATCTCTTGTTGTGATACTACATCATCAGAGTAGGGAGGATCTTTAGCTATGCCAGGTCTTGCTGAGGGTTCAGCACCTAAAATTTTGACACAAACTTCGATTCCATAATGAAGACTGGCAAAACTGGGCATTAAACCCAGACTCCAGCATATCACCTTAGAAACTAGCCTTCCTCTTTCAAGCTGCAATGCATTAAGCAATGCTAGGACAGTTTCCATGTCAAGAAAACCCTGCTTAGTAAGTGTGCTTTCCTCAGGCATTTTCTGGGACTCATGCTGAGACCCTGAAACACCACAGGCTGCCACCGTTTGTGACCTTGTAGAAATGTAAAACTCTCCAAACCCAATTCCTCTTGTGCTTTCATTGCACTCATACATCTCCACCTCTTTCTGTACTTATGAGACACCAAAGAAGAAAGGTTGGGTTTCAAAATAGATGGATTTTTTCAAAGCTGCTACAGGCAGCATTCTGTAGCATTTGGTGTGTTCTAGTAAGTATTTAACAGACTAACTGTTGCTTATCTTAAAAATCAGTTAATCCATAGAACAATGCCTCAGACTCAACAAACCTGTTGTTTGTCCTCCCAGAGAGAACAGGAGCATTTGCATCTGAGCTGCACTGCACCTGGGTTTTATGCAAAGTTAGGCTTGTGTGTGATGGTTTTTTGTTCTCTGCCAGTTGGCATATGGACTCGTGCAAGCAGTAGCCTTGTGTAGCAAGTGTTTGGCACAGACTTAGCATTTCTGCCTTTTTATGTTTCCTGACCTGCTAACGGCTTCATGTGAAATGTGGTTGTTGGGCAGGTGGAGGGTAAACACAACCCAAAAGTTGTTTGAGCAGCAAAAATGTGTGTTATGGTTTTTCCTTTGTGGAGGTGGCATCTGCCAGCAGGATGAAGCAGAGCAGCCCCAGCATGGGCAGTGCATGTGAGCAGGACATGCAGCTGATTCCCTCACCAGTAACCACAGTAAACAACGTTGACAAGATTTTGCCTGAGAACTCAGTCACTTTATCTAAAATCAGTTTTCTGGCTTCTGGGAATTAATTCCCATGCACAGACTTCCTTCTCTTGAAGAATGATGTAAGAAAAATACTGGATTATGTGACTGGTGACAGATAATCCTCTCTCTAACAGTTGGGCATGATGATAAAGTAATCAAAGCTTTCTTTTTTTTTCAAGTGAATGGAGTGACTCCACTAATGCCCCCATCAGTGATGCTGATGAACATGAACTCATCATTCTGAGAACACAGAGACACAGCCTAAAATCATCACCATGCCTTTGTTCTACAGAACAATGAACACACTGATAGCTGTTAAATGTTTTTTTTTTAATTCAAATGTGTTTGCTACTAGGACAGAAAAAAATACTGGAGGTTGTTTTTTGCTTAGTTGAGAGCCACAGATCTTCTTTAATATATTTCAGGATGATACTCAAGACAGAAATGGGTCCTTACAAGCTAGTAACAGTACTCATGGGATGTAAGAATGCATTGCCTGTTGTTTTTCCCTCCTCTCCCTTATCACGATGAGGATGGAGTTTTGGATTGGTAGCACAAACAAGTGATCAGACTGCTGAATGCTGGGCGAAGGGCTTGGCCTTTTTGAAGTGTGACTATCATGTATGAATGAGCTTATCTGAAGTTGCTTTTCAGGGCAGTTTCTTACCTGAGTTTCCCACCAAGATCTTAGCTCATGAATCTTTACTCTTGCCTTAAGCAAAGAGATCAATGTGGTTTACTTTCTAAGCATGGTTCTGAAACAGGAATTGCAATTAATCTTAATCTGTGCTCTGATAAAATTTCATTTGGCTTTTATTTTTTTGTTTGCTTCTAAAAGGTCAAATGTTTTTGCTGACATTAAATGTGTTCTGAGGTCAAATAAATGAATGCTTATTAAATGCTTTTGCAGAAAGCTGCATGGAGCAGATCATTTGTGTGTGTGTTAATTTCTTTGTTATATAAATTCAGTTGTAATATTTCTGTTTTACTTGTTATTCTAGAGCATTGATACTTAGAAAACCTGGGCAGAGGGGTCAGCAGTGAACAAAAGAAGGGATTGCTCTTATAATATTCTGTTTGGGTATCGTCTGTATTTCCGTTTGGTTCTGAGGATTCTTGTGGACTATTTCTCCAGCTCTTATGCTGCAGTGCTAGGAAGCTGATGAGAAAATAAATGTTTGTCATAACAGTATGGTAGGGAAGTAGTTAAACTGGTGTTAGTATATTTACCTATCCATGCTGAAGAAAGGAGAGAGAGGATTGCACCATTTCATTACAAATCAATGAAATCTAAGGTTTAGACAGTCTGTTTTCACATTCAGAAATGGGGTATATGCCAGTTCGTTCTTTGTGCTTTCCTCCAGATGGTCTGTCCAACATAATCTGTTTCTCTCAGACAGGTCTTGGTGCTTTGCCTTGGAATCCAATTGCATTTGGCCCCAGGAAGAGCACACTTAGTCTCCTGCTTCCGTGCGCTTGGAGGACAAGGCTCATAGCTGACAGATTCCAGGCTCTGAGATCTGTTACTGCTGGGATATAGGGTATCAGCTGCTGGGTCAGGGGTTTGGAATTCCGGGGTTGTTCTGCTGTCTTGTGACTCTAAAGGTCAATGGGACAGGATACAGGTGAAGGCTGCCTGATTCTTTTTGCTTCTGCAGTTGGTGTAAGGGATCTTGCTGAAATGCTGAGATGCAGCTGTGTACCAAGCAGTGCACAGGCAGCCTGCTGGGCCACAGGGTGCCCAGATGAATTCCTGAAAAGACCCGTTTTGGCTGAAGAAGAGGTTTAGCTCCTAAACAAGCTGGGAAATGAGCCCTTCTGTGTGAGGATGGGTCTTCCAAAGCTCTCACTGTAACTTTAATTGGAAAAGGTTAATCTGATTAGTTGGTGTTTGCAAAGAGCTTTAAGGATGAAAACTGCTATGTAAGTGCTGACTATGATGATGATGATAGATGTGCTTTATCAGCAGTTTGCAGGATGAGTAAGACTCTCTTCTCCCATCTGACAGTGAGGGAGCTGCCTGCTGGAGAGCAGAAGAAAAATAGTTCAGGAAAAAGAAAAAAAATTGATGTCCTGTTGTCTTGCTGATGTCTGCCTCTTGTTGAGTACCGTGCATGTTCATTATATGTTGAACCTCTGGGCCAGGCGATGTCCATGTGAGCACATGACAACCAGTGCTTGGAGGAGCTGTTTCCTGGAAATCCTGTGGATAGCTTGCCTGGCTTTCCAGTATTGTCCAGCTGGCAGCAGGTTCAGTGGGTGATGCTTTCAGAAATGCTGGAGCAACCCTTGAATCTTCTTTTTCAACAGCTAGATGTTGACTGAGGAGCAGAAGTGTTGAAGCTGGGTTTCTATAAATGGTGCCTTGATATCTAAGTGATTAGGTTTTTTTGCAGCTCTCACTGTCTGACAGTGATCACACATGAGCCTTTCCAGCAAACAGCAGTAATGGCTTCACAGGCTGATTGTTGTTGTTGTCTTTGTATGACTTGAATAGTTTTGTCCCAGTGAGGTACTTCTGATTGATGCTAATGCTGGACAAAAGATATTGTCTAAATGGGATGCTTCGGAGTTGTGCAGAACTGCCTCCTGTAGCAGTTTGCCGGGGCCCTGCCTTCAGTTCCCCAGCTGACTTGATGGTTTCCATCCTCCCATTTTGACACTTGCCCTTTTAGCAAGCCAGAGATGGATTTCCTCAGAACAGCTCCAGTGCAGCTGTTCTCTGCAGCCCACCTGGAGCCTGGTGTGCTGCTGGTGCTCTTTCTGGGAAGGTGCATCCCACAGAGCAGCAGCAGAGCCAGCTTTACATACAAACTCTAGGGAACTATTTCAGCAAGCCTAGCAGAAGAGTGACCTGGGCTGGCTTTACTCTAACCTGAAAGATTATCAGATATGCTTCAGGAAAGTTACTCATACCAGCTTAGAGACCAGCTTCTTAAGCTCTTGTACTTTTCTGTTTCATCCACTGCAGAAATTTCCATTCTAGGTCAGGTGTGGGGTTTTTATTTTTTAGTTTTCTAGTTCAATGTCTGTGTGTGTTGTTAATGGTTCCAGTATTTGATACACAAAGTGCAGAATCAGAAACTGAACAAAATCACATGTTTTATGGAAAGGAAAATCCTCAGGGGAGGAGCAGCCACAGTTCATGATTAATTTCTAAAGCATGCATGCACGCCATGTATCAGGGAAGGAGGTGAGCTGGTTGCTTTATTCTTTATGCTGCTCTATCCTCAGAAGAAACATTTGTAGCTGGTAAGATTTACAGATATAGGATCCAAAAATCTGATTTCTGCCAACAAAAAGAGACCCAGACTTGAGCTGCCTTGCAGATTCTGTCAGATGATGTCAAAGTGAAAAAAGGTATCTCCATCCTGACTAGGATTTTTCACTGTCTCTTGCCATCAAGTAGACTACAGAGGCTGCTCCTTGCTTTGACTGCTGACAGATGTTCTGACTAACGAAAAAAAGAAGATACTAGAGTGTGGTTTATAAGAGTAGCTTCTACCTTCAGAGCTTCCAGGGAGTTATAAAGGAGAGTGTGATGAAGTAATCCTCCATTTCCCATGTAAGAACTAGGGCAGAATGGAGAGAGGATCTGGTTTGGTGACTTGTGCACTTTCCTGGTGGCTGAGCTCCATGTCCAGCTCCCAGCTTTCCCATGGGCTTCTGAGGTGTTGCACCAGTGAGTCAGGCAGCACAGCAGCTGGCAGGGCAGACTCTGGGTCCTGACTTGCTCTCTAGCTAACAGAACCTGGCTTTTCCAAGGGTGGTGCAGAGTTGGGCCTTAACATGTGCAGCTCCCCAGAGGTGCTTAGAAGACTAGGCTTCATGAAATTAATTTTTTTAGCATCTTGGTGGTTCTGTAGTTACTTCCACATCCATTTAGCAAAGAATGAACAGAGATGGTGAGCGTTGGAGCAATAGGGAAATGGTAGATAACAGAAGCACGAGGATCCTAGGGCAGTCAGCAAGTGAGTGACTGAGCTGTGAATAAAGCTCTGTCCTCCTTGATCTAATCCACAGACATCATACCTGTCTCCTGGCTGCCCTGGCTCTTCCCTGCTCTTGACCAAAGTCTTCAGATCGTCCTGTGGGCTGGGAGACCATTGTTGCCTTCGGGAGCTGAGTGTTCTGTCTCTCTCCTTTTTCTTTTTTTTTCAACTTAGGTTTGTGTGCAGTCCCTCATTCCCTCTGCCCAAATCTCTTCCTCTGAAGCAGTCACCAGTGTGTGGAGCCTGCCCCACACCCATCACCTGCCAAACCACGGCCTTTACCTGCGTCTTCCGGTGTTTCCCGTGCGACCCGTCCTGCGGGAGCGCCTCCTGGGCCACCCCAGACTTCACGCAGCGCTCAGTGGCTCCAATGGTGAAGATGACAAGGTCCAAGACTTTCCAGGCATATCTGCCTTCGTGCCACAGGACCTACAGCTGCATTCACTGCAGGGCTCATCTTGCCAACCACGATGAGCTCATTTCCAAGGTAGGTGCATGACCTCACCCGCAGGTGCTGGGCGGATGCGGAAGGGCAGGTGAGCTGCTGTGGAAGTGCCTGGACTTAACCAGTGTTGCAGTTTTTGCGTGGAAAATGGGCTCTCAGCTCAAGGGATCTATTTTTGAGCTGCCATTCTTGTTTTAATTGAACTTGAAAACAGTGGTAGGGGGCAGATTTCCAAATTTGGGCCTCTGGAGTGTTTACAGGTGGTCTTTCTCTTCCCATGATTCAGCCTCCTCCCTCATTTCCAGCTGCAATGCTGCAGTAGCTGATGGCCAGGACTGCATAAATTACCTTCCTGGTACTTCTTGTTCATGTACGTGCTTGTCAGCATAGTAGAAGGGTTGTTTCATGATCATGATTTGGAGGCAAAGTGTCTGGAGATGTTCTCTCTGTTAAACTCTGAGCTCTACCAAGTGACTATACTAAAGCCCCTCCTTATAAGAGGGAAGATTCTCTTATGCTTCCACCACAACGTAAGGCAGCTTTCTGAAAACCGATGAGTTGTTGATCAAATCTTTGTATTTTTTCCAGTCCAGTAGCAAGACACTTTGCAATGAAAAAACGGGGGATGGATGGTATGATGTGCTCTGAGCTGGGGAGGGTGGAATAATTCTGTCCTGTTTTCTGATCACAAGGGTAAGGGTCTTAAGGATAAGCTAAATTAAAATCTTTCAGAGCTAATAAGTTGGGGCCTTTGATGCAGAGGGAGCAGGCCAGTAAGAGGATCTCTTTCTGAAGTGTGAAAACAAAACTTTCTCAGAGTGTGTATTGGAGCCTGTCATGCCTGGCTGGTCAGGCATCAGGTTTCCAGGTTTTGGCTGCCTTGGCAGACAACTGTTCCATAAAGTTTATTCAGCTTATAAAATATATGTTCAGAGAAAGCAGGGAGACCATAAGGTTTATTAGCTGAGATGAGGGGAAATGGGGCTGTGAGCTCTGTGTGTGTGTGTGCACAGCTTAAACCAGTTCAGCTTCTTGGAGAAGCCTTGAGAGAGAGGCCAGGATCACAAGGGATAGAGGTGCTCAGTGTGTAGTGAAAGTGTGTGGTGCTTCTCACCTTCCTATTTACATGGAAAATGTGTCACCTTGGACAAAGAGCATCTGTCCTTACAGGGTCGGCATCTTAGCAGCTGTGGAGGTCCTTTGGGATTATCTGTGTTGGGTGCTCAGACCTGTCTTCTTCCATTGGAGGCTGCCTCCTTCCTTTTTCTCTTGGTTGTTGCATGAATCAAGTTGATGTGTACCTCTGTGATGTGTCCTTGCCAAACAATTGAATTTAAGTATTCTGGTATGAGTAATGCTGATTGCAGACTGCCACAGTTTTGGTTTTACCAGTTTCTGAATGGACAGGTTTCCTTTTGGGCTGTCACCTGTGAGTTGTTCTGGGCCTCAGGAGTTCCTCTTCTTTTGGTACAATTTCAGTGGTTCTTAGCAGTGCAAAGCCTCAAGCTTTGAAAAAGGAGAAGGTTGTATATTTCCTCAACAGAAAAAAGTTCTGAAATGTAAATGTCATCAGCAGTCTGTGCCCAGGTCTGGATGGGAAATACATTCAGCCTCTTGGATTAGCTGTGTGACTTCAGGCTCTTGTGCTCAGCTGAGGTATCTGTGAAGTGGGGCAGTCACTGCCCTGCCTTTTCATGAGGAGAGATGTTACTAGCTAGATTTTGCGTTGGGACATAGAAGATGCTTTATTGGATAAAGAAGAAGGCTTGTTTTACTTACTGCTTTTATGGTAGATTAGAGTTTGTGCTCTGCTTTTTGTTTTGTTTTGTTTTGTTTGACATAGCTGGTCCCCAGCCAGGGAAAACACAAGGCTTTGCACGCCCAGGGCTTTCACCTTTGACACTTCCTTCCCCTCCTTCTTCCATGTCCGTGCTGTTTCTGCTCCACTGTGCAATGCTGCCAGCTTGGCAGGTAAGTGGCTCCCAGCAGGGCACTGCCAGTGCTGCAGGCTGCTTGGAATTTGAGCTTCTAAGGTGTTGAGGCATGCAGAAACTGCCCAGGAATGCTGAGTGCTAAAATATGGACACGGGAGGGAAGGTATGAAAGCACAATGTGAGAACATGAGCATTGAATCGCAACAGGATTCAGTACAGTGAGCTGCAGTGCTTGCACCTGCTCCTTCTAAAATTCATTGTAGGCTGTGGTGTAAATTTGTAGTAGTGTTGGGACTCCATTGCTGGTGGAGCACTAGTGGGTCGTGCCACTTGATTGCAAGGGGTTTGGGTTTCTAGGTTTTATTTCTCAGAATTATAAACCTTAATAAGATATGTTATTTGTATAATTGGAAACCTTATTAAAAGTAATGGTGCAGTGATAATTTGTACAACTGGCTATTAAACTGAGAACAGAAGGGCAGTCCCTGCCTCAAGGGGCTTCCAATATGTGTAGAAACTTTCCCAGCCAAATGTAGTCATCTTCTTATCTGTTTGAGTTATGTTTTGACCATCTCCCTGCAGCCTACTGCAGTTCTTTCATCACAGCCTCAGATTAGCATCTGAGAATCAGGCAGTGCAATTGCTGTGCTTGTTTTCCATAGGAAAATGTGGCAAACAGAAGGAAGAAACAAGCACCATGAGGACTGAAAAGGGAGTGGGAGATTCTGTCAAGCCGGAGTGTTTCTCAGTCTGCAGTCTATCCCATCTTGAACCTGACTATGTCACTTTAATGAAAACAGCCCAAATGACACCATCTTTGGAAACGTTCCCCAGAAAACAGGCTTTTATGTAACAGCAGGGTGTTGGTGATTTGGCTTGATGAAATTAGTTTCTCTGTTCCTTTTGCCCCAAGTTGTGCAGAGACCACATGAGGGCTGTGCTGCTTTGCATGCCATGAGCTTTTAGCTCCTTTGGATACATACAAATTGCAGCACTGGCTCATGCTGTTGTCTATCTTTGGAAACGTTCCCCAGAAAACAGGCTTTTATGTAACAGCAGGGTGTTGGTGATTTGGCTTGATGAAATTAGTTTCTCTGTTCCTTTTGCCCCAAGTTGTGCAGAGACCACATGAGGGCTGTGCTGCTTTGCATGCCATGAGCTTTTAGCTCCTTTGGATACATACAAATTGCAGCACTGGCTCATGCTGTTGTCTGAAACACAAGCTGGAGCTGAGTCCGTGTATTGTTCTGTGTCAGTCCATACTTTTATTTCCTCTTCATCTCCAAGTTTCCCCTCTCAGCCCTTCAGCATCAGTGTTAACTGAATTCAAAGTGTTTTGCCAGTACTAGATATCCAAAACTCTTTGACAAATAAGCCTTGGCGAGGCAGTTCTTGCTTTCTTTTCTACTTCAGGAAACCTTGTGCATTAAAATGGGTTGAAGGTTTCTCAATTGCTATTTAAAGAAAATAATCGATGCTGAGGCTTTTAAGAGAATTTGAAGCTGTTACATGAAGCCAGTTACCAAAAGCTTGCTTGGCCTTTTATCTTCTCCAGCCAGAGGGAGAAAGTGGTTTAGTGTGTCTGATTTGTAATAAGATCTAAAGTGTGGGTTGGATTGTCTGGCCAAGAAAGATCTTACTGACTTAGGAAATATAAGGTGATCAGATAGATTGGGTGGAGTGAGTAACTAGTTTTCCTTTGTATGCTCCTTTGGTGTCTGAGTTAGCATGAGTAGAGGTTCTTGTTCCCTCGCAGCAAAGCATCCTTTAAAAATCCATGCCAAATTTAGTATGTGCTCTTGTTTCATTGCTTTTTCCAATGCCTAAGTGGGCTGAGACTTTGGGAACTCAACCTCGCCCTTCAACAGATTCCTGTCTGACCTTGAGTAAGTCACTTAATGTCTTTGTTCCTCCTTTCTCTACCTGTTCAATTGAAATGCTGCTGTTTTGTCCAGTCTGCCTGGAAGATAAAGCTTTGGAGCAGGCACTGTCTGCTCTTATGATTTAGTACAGAGTGTCCTCATCCACTTTGGCTTTACTGTAAAAACAAAAATACCATGCCAGGTGACTGGAGTCAAAAAGCATATTTCAGTGCCTTTCAATTGCCAAAAAATAAGTGAAAGTTGTTTGTTACATTTCTTTATCCCAGGCACAACATCCCATGGTTTTTAGAATGTTTAAGAAAAATATACTATAATCTATGTTGGCAAAACCTCTCCAGGAAGGAGGTAGAGGGGCTTTTCTTGAGGAATGTGCCTTCCACATCATTTTCTCGTGGGGCTTGGGGAAATAGCTAACAATAGCAGACATTGAACAGTATAAATAGCATATTTTTTCTCTCTCAAAGTGGTAGATGGGATGCTGGTTTCTACCTACTCTGTGCTATTCCAACTCTTTGTCAGCCTTTTCTGTTTTGAATTCATGTGTATCCAGTAGAAAAGGATGGGAACAGGAGCAGAAGGATACAGGCCAAACAGGGCTGTGTTAGTGTCTTAGTTGCTGACTCCTTTTTTTGCCATGGGAACAGTAATTCACCAGAAATGCCCCTGATTATGGAAATATGTAGGGAATGTCTTGTGGGCATCCTGCAGTTTCTTTTTTTCATGAATTACTGGGATCCAACTGCTGAACATTATGCAGTGATGTATCCTCTGGAGTTAGCCTAAGGCTTGCTGAGGAAGTTTAATGTTTTCCTTTGATGTCTGCACGGGGACCATTTCTGAACATGAATGTGAAATCATTCAACACAAAGGGCTGCAGCTCCTCCAGCACAGGGAATTTAGAAAAAAAAATAGAGAACTTGTGTGTGCCTGACTTTGTCATTTGGGGTTGGATGGTTAGCTAGGGAATGCTTAGAAGCTCTTTGTTTCTGCCTTCTTTGACAGGAGTTGCAAGGTTTATAAGCAAACCTTGCTCCCAGTCATTGTGGCCGAGCAGCTTCCCTGGCTAACAGACTTCTGGAGCCTGAGCTTGTTGGTACAACAGCCTTAGTGAGCTCTGTGGCACACTCAAGACAGCAAACTTTGCTCCATGTTGCAACTGAGGGATCTTAAAAGGATTTGAAACTTTGGTGCTGGCTTTCAAAGAAGTTGTGGATGAATTTGGCTACTTTGAAGCATTTGGTGTACCCTGTATAGGTGAAGTAATTATCTATTGTTGGGCTGTTTGATTTATGTGGTGTGTGTTCTTTATTTTTTTCTTTGAGTGTGTGAGCAAGGGTGTGTGTCATGTTCTTAGTGCTTTTCTTCTCATGAACCAGCTGATATTTTTAGGTCAGTTTGCCTTGCAGACATGAAGTTGTTTGCTGGGTGGTAGAAGCATGCACACAAGCTAAAACAATAATCCTAAAGTTACAATGTGGTTGTTTCAAAACTTTAATCTAATGGGAAAAGAGAGAGGCATTTAGTATGTCTCCAATACCAGTCAAGTGAAAATCCTGCATTTCCATCAAAGGAAAAACTGTGTGTTGGGTGAGGCAAGTATTCCCTTTTCATGGGTAAAGTCCTTACTGGTTTTATGTGGGATTTCTTCTTGCTTTAAAAGTAGATCTTGTTTCTTCCCAAAGATGAATTTAAGTTCTCAGCTTCAAGGTAATGAACTCTTAATGGCAGGAGGAGCTATCACATCTGACCTTCTCCAAAGCATGGGCCAGTGGATTTCATCATGCTTGCAGCATGTCTTTCAGAAAAATCATTTATTCTTGATTTGAAGACTTCAGGAGGGAAAATTCACTGCTCCCCTTGGTAATTTTTTTCCAGCAGTTAATCAACCTTACTATTAAAAAATTGAGACTTTGAATTTGTCTGGCTTGTGTTTCCTGTCATTGGCCATTATTTTATTTCTCTTTCTAATGAAATAGGCCTGTAGTACCTATTATTTCTCCCTGTATCAGGTTGTGTTATACAGTAACCCAGGTTGCTCTTCATCACTTACTTGATAGGCTAAACAAATTCAATTTTCTCATACTGCAATGTTACTTTTTCCATTTCTGTGTAATTTTTGTGGTTTCCTGCTACATCTTTAGTGTTTCGACATCTTTTTAGAAATGGAAACAGCGCTGGTCTCATTGTTACATCTCAGACTCAGCAATAACAACTTTGCAGCGTACACATTTCATAACTGTATTAGTCTTACTGCCTCAGCACCACACAGTAAGCTTCTGTTCCTGAATTTGCTCTTCATGCACCAGGTTTATCAGTTTTATGCACATTTCTAGAATCTGTCTAGTATGTTTTGCATCCTGCTTTTCAGCTCTTGTTCCCTAATGAATTGTCACTTTTAGATATTATTCAGAGCTTGCTTTTAATTGCAAGTTGAGTTCAAGCTGTAAGTGTTGAACAGCAAAGCAGTTCTTTGAGAAGGAGCCTTTTCCCTCAGCATTTTGACCAGGAGATTGAGCATTGATGAGGCAGAGATGAAGTCTTACAGTCCAGATCATCCCCAAGACCTCTACCAGACAGGTTGGTGTTGCTGTCCTTGCGGTTGCTGGCCTGGACTGCAGCAGGTCTGGGAGGCTGACACTTGAGTACCTCTCATCAGCTCTGAGCAGCTTTTATTTCAGAGGGGATAAACAAACAAAAACGTCCTTTGCAGGAAAAAGTCAGAATATGAAATCTGAGCTGTGTAATGAGTGTTTAATACCTGTTCCATGGTACAGCTGCCTAAATTAGATCTTTCTGTCCTGTATAATTGCTTCCTCTGGGGCTTACCCCACAAGTCACTATGCTCCCTGAGTTCCTACTGTCCCTGATGGGATCTGAAGACAGTCAGGATCAGGCCTCTTACTTCATCAGGATGTGGTTGTTTAATAGAAAAAGCCCAAGGTAGTTTGTACCTCCTTGTATAATTGTGTTTATACAGCAGTTAATTGCGTTGTGATTTTAAAATATTCTTTTCCAAAAAAGAAGGAAAAAGGTAATAATTCAAAAAGGTTTAGAATTCCTTGTCAAGGAGGAGGGACAGGGTAAAAATGGATTTTTTCTAATCCATCACTTTCTTTATGGAAATAACTCTCCTTCATCTGCTGCTTCCTCTGCCATAGAATTGATGGCCTGGGCATAAAATATTGTTCCCATTTATTATCCAGGGAACTGCCAGGGGCAAAGGACAGTGAATCATCAGGGTTTTTGCTGCAACTGCTGCAAATCCTGAACAACTGGAGCGTGGAGTTGATCAGGTCTGAGCCTCCCTGGGGTCAATGGGTGTTTCACTTGTTGGCCCTTGCAGCTGGAAGAGGAGGAAAAGCCAGCAGGCTCGATGCCTTGCTGATGAGATTAACTGCCCAATGAGCTTCTATGCAGGTGTGTACTTCTAATTGGTTTCTCCTTGTAAGAAGGAGCCCAGGAAAAACACTGGTGAGTCTCACAACTCTTAGATATTTGGTTTAATCTGTGATTTAGTCACATACACATGTGGGGGGACCACACATGGGGGGCTTTACTCCCAAAGAGGCAGTGTGTGAAAGCCTGTGACTTCTCAGGAGGAGTCCCTTGTGATAATTTCTATTGCAGCCTTATTTTATAGTAGCAGGAAATGCTATCAGAGAGCTCCACATCTGTGGTGGAGGAGCTGTTATGTCTGCCAACAAGAAGCAGTCTGGCGTCTCCTGGAAAGGGGCCTCAGCATCTGTCTGTCAGAGGTGTTTGACCTGACAGTTTTTCTCAGCCAGCAGAACGGAAACGGGCAAGAATTAAAGCTCCAGCACACAAGGAAACTCCACCCAGAGTCCCCACTTCTTCAAATACTCTGTGTGTTTGAGTGCAAATCACAACTACCACAATAAGTAGTAGTAATGAAGACAGAAACTAAAACTGTCTTTACCTAAAAACTGGAATTTAAATATTTCCAGTGATCTCCCTCCTTTCACCGGCAATTGCCATGGAAGGTATGAGTTAAAATCAGTTTAAGCTGAGCTGCTCATGGAGTATCTCAGGTATGAACACCTTGATTCCAGCCCAGCTCTGAGAGGAGAGGCAGGGGAGGAATGCAGGCATGGGTACACATCTTCCGCTTTTAATTTGGAAGAGGCTGAGCCTGTCCTGCACTGCAGTGTGGCTGAGAGACCTCAGTGTCTGGGCACCTGTCTTCTGGTGCATACATTTTTGTTCTATTTCTATAAAAGGCATATCTACAGTAATAAAATGAATTTCAGTACTACTTTTATAGGAGACATGAACATTCAGAATTTATGCAACAGATTGAAGAAAGGTAACTTCATCAGAAGTATCACAGCAGTAGTGTGCATATGGTGGCTTCATGTCACTGCAGGGCATCTTATCCAGAGATAGAGAAGAGCTCCTGCCCTGAAAGGATCTGCTTTTGCTGAAAAGCAAGTCTGCTCTTATTGTCAGCATTGATGCTGTTGTGAGCTTAGTGGCTGCATTAATGGAATCAGTGTTCCACTGATACATGGGCAGTTGCTATTATGCTGCTAATTAAATAACTTGTTGCATTAGCAGTTTCCATCTTCCATCCCAGTTCTGTCTTGTTTATCTCTGAAACCCATAGAGTAGCAATAATTAATGTGGAAAAAAAGGGCTTTGCCCTCCCCCTCTGCCACTCCTTTTTAAAATTACTTGATTGTTAGATGGTTTGGGCTGGCAGGAACCTGCAGGGAGACAGCAGCACTGAAAAATGAGGGAAAAACCTCACAGCTGCTGCCGTAGCAAAGGGAGATTCACCAGAATAAAATGCGTTTTTTGCCTCTCTGTATCCAGAAAAACACCAGTGGGCTTTGTCTTAATCTTCTGTTGTTTGTCACAGTAAACAGCAAAGTGTTTCTCTCCATATTGCCCCTCTACATACCAGAATGTAAAGGCTTGTCTTCATGGATGTCACTGGTGACTTAAGTGCCAGAGATGGCAAACTCATCTCAACTTCCTGCAGATCTGGGAATGAAGCTGTGGAGGTGGAGGATCAGGGTTAACCAGCAGTACTGCCCCAGACCCAGCAGGAACACATGGAAGGTGTGGATTTTGATTTCCTTCTTGAAGCCTTGATCTGAAGTGAGGGCACATGGCAGCCATCCCTGCTCACAGAAGCTGTGCTGCCCTTGTCCCAGGGTGTGCCCAGTGCTGTGTTCATGCAGGACAGATTTTTCCTTTGGCAGAGGGAAGCTGAACAGGAGAGGAAGGGAGTGGTCACTCCCTGGTGCAGTGCCTGTGCTCCCTGCTCTCATGGTGCTGCAGGCCTCTTATTCACATCTATTTCCTTTTGCTTGGGCTGCAGACAAGAGGGGGGATCTGTCTGCTGCAGTGTTTACTTTAAAAGCAATTACTTTTGATACTGCCATCTGCTTTCTTTCCCACAGTGTTTCCATGCTTTGTTATCTTCAAGTCAAATTTTGAAGCACAACGGCAACAACTAGAGGCCATCAGAATCACAAGAGAAGTCCCAAAATATTTTGAAGCTTGACAGCAGTCATACATTTGGTGTATTTCTAATTTCCCTACAGTTGTTCACGCCTTTAGCATTCACATTTTGAAATTTCACTTTGAAGTCTGTAGGCTATAAAACGCATATAAAAATAAGTTAAGAGCGAGTCCAGTAGCCCAGGGCTTTAGTGAGGAGGCTGGATAGCCCAGGGCTCATGATAACACGATGAGACTCAACAGCCCTGCATCTGAACTGAGTCAGAGCCTGGAGGGGAGCCTGCCAGGCATGCTGGAGAGAGAAGCGCACTTTGCAGCTACTTTCTGAATTTTGATGTGTTTTACAGAGCTGTGCTCAGTTTGTAGCTTAGCAGAGCAGTGACTTAAATAGGTCTTAGAAATCTCTGCACTCCAGGAAAACGAAAACCGTCTTGTTTTAGAATCGTATGATCATAGAATGCCAGGTTGGAAGGGACTTCAAGAATCATCTGGTCCAACCTTTTTAGGTGCTGCTATAGTTTATATGAGGTGACTCAGCACCCTGTCAAGCTGAGACTTAAAACTGTCCCATGTGGGGGAATTTACCACTTCCTTTGGGAGACTATTCCAAGGTTTGATTTTCCTCACGGTGAAAAATTTAGGTAATTTGTGTTTAGGTTATTTGTGTTCCTAAATAACTGTTCTTCATCGATGGCAGAGCTTCAGAAGAGATCTCTTCTACAACTGAAATGTAACATTTCACTTTGAAAGAAATCTCTTGCTCTCCCCCCTGGTGATAATGGACAGTCGTACTGACACATTAATTATTATCTGGGTGTTTGCTCCTGGATCCTGGCCCATTTAGATGACTTTGTCCAGCCTATCTGCCTGGGAGCAACACAGCCCCATTGGAGCATTGGTGTCACCTTCATGTTGTGCTGACGTGTGTCCGAGAACCGCTCCAGCGGGCAGGACAGAGCAGTGTTCCATGGCTGGGATCCCATGGGATCTCTACAGTCCCACTGGGTTTCTGTCCTCCTGAGCAGCTCTGATGTTCTGGAGAAAACACTGCAGAGTGTGCACTGAGTCAGTGGGCTGGACTTGATCATCTCAGAGGCCTTTTCCAGCCTCAATGATTCTGTGAGTGTCCTCTTGCAGTTCATGATACTTTTTCCTTACTGGTTTAGGATGTCTTGTGAACAGTGCTGGTTTTTCTCAGTTTAAGCTCCTAGAAACAGGAAAAGATGGGAGAATCTCACACAAAAAAATAAAATCCAGGCACCCCTGTTTTAAGTTCTTCTTAAAAAAAAAAAAAAACAAGCCCAAAAACAACAACTGCCTGAATTCCTGAATTTGGAGCCAAGCCTGAGTATTTTAAGATCAGGAAGGGGGAGGCTGGCATGTGGCACTGGAACACTTGGAGTTCAGGGCATAGAGTCAGTGATGTAGAATCTGCATGAGCACTAAAGTGGTGGGATGAGGAGGTCTGGAGGTGGCTTCAGCTGGTGGTGACAGCCAACTTCTTTCAGCTTCTTTGGAACGTCTGCTCTTCAGGCTCTTCTGCTTGTGGCACAGGGGATAGAGGACTTAGACCCAGCTCTTTCAGTGTTGCTTCTGCAATATGAAGCATTTCCAAGGAGTGAGCAGCACACAAGGCAGGAATTGATGCAAAAGCAGGACAAAGCAGAAGCATGAGGTTCTTCAGCCACTGATAATTTGCTCTGTTAAATTCACCTTGTCCCTGGCAGTGTCATCATGTGGCCTTTTCTGAGCAGTAGAGAATTGATTTGATGGGAGGCAGAGGTGATGCCAGCAGGATGGCCTGCCTGATATTTTTGTGGGTGTGTGTTCAGACCTTTTGCAGGGTCTGGCTGCAGCCTCTTCCCACTCTTCTGTGCAGTGAAAGCACTGAGTTAGTCCCTGTTGGGACAAAAGCCTCTTAGGATAAACACAGCTCACCCCTGCTTGCGTCAGGTGTGGAGGGAGTGACCTGCTGCTGCTGGGAAGCAGAATTTAAAAATTGTAATAACATCTCCCATCAGAATAAAAAAAATACGTACTAATATGTCATCTTTCCAGTCTGTGCACCTTCCTTCTTGCAGACTGCATAACCTGAGACACAGACATGGTGCAAACCTGCTTGGATGTGGCTGTTCCTGGGAGGACACACGTCAGACTTGTAGCATAATCACACAGCAACGTGAACTGCTGGGGAATAAGGCTGTGCTGAATTAATCGAATTACTTCAGAGATGAGTTTGGTCCACTAATTCCATATTGACTTTGGGCTTTAAATAGCATTAAGGACCCATGTTAAAACTCAATTAAAACTCAGGAATGCAGTTTGAACAGGGTAAGGTCACATCTGTGCATGAGGTGGAATAATGTAACGGATTCCCTTGACATGGGTCTGTATCTCACATAATCAGAGCCAAACTGAATCTCAATTTAATCTGATCATTTGCTGTCCCTTCTGTGAGGAAGAACAAGGTGGAATTAATGAACCCCGAGAAGGTCTCTCTAGTCTGTGCAGATACAGGGACCTGGTACTTAAACGTGTGCTCCCTCGGGAAATATTTGGCTAGGATGCAAGAAGATGGTTGAAATGGCTTGTGTTGTCTAGGGCAGCCCCCAGAATCTGCAGCAGGTGTTTCTGTATTTAAATTATTTAACTTCAATGGAAAGAAACTTTCCTTCCATTGAATAGTGACTCACAGGTAACCTCCTCTTACAGTCATCATGCACCTAGTGCAGTTACCAACCATAGAGGTTTCTCTAAACACGTTGCAGAACATACCTTTTCAATCAAACCATTATTTCCATAAATAATAGGTCTTGGAAGGCACCGTTGAGATAGAGCTTTCCATGCCATGTTGGTTGCTAGGTGGGATAGCAGCTGATAGGAATTGGAAGTAAGTCCTAGATTCATGTGAGGAGAGCACATTGTACACAAGCTCCTGTGCACTCCAGTTGGGCTGAGACTTCAAGGTCTCCTCTTCCTATTCAAATTATGTTTTATGAGAACATCTCATACTTAGGTGTTTAAAGGTTAAATCAGCATCAAGAATGGATAAATCCTACAGGCAATGTTTTGCAAATGACTAGTAACTTAAAAGTTGTACGTGTAGGTGGGAACTCAGTGATAAGAGAATTATCTCTGAACAGATCACTGGATGAATTTTTCTCCCACAGACTTCAGTGCCTCTTAAACCCAGGAGTTAGTAATACTGTTCCTCTTACTCACTGGATTGCTCTTTCCTACTGGGGGTGTCATAAGCACAGAAAACATCCCTTTTTGAGGAGTCCTCATAGCTGTGGTCATTTGCCTCTCCTGGTGCTACCATGTCACATTGCCTAGGACATGCTGACTGCTGGGCCCTCTGTTCCTGTTTGCATCCTTGCAGTGAGAATTCTGTGTAGCTTTCAAGAGCATAGCCTGGAGGGGCACACTCTGTTCCTTTCTCCCTGTCTACCTCTTTGGGACCAGTTGCCTTTTCATTTTTGTTTTATTGGTTTCTTAAAAAGCTGCCAGCTGGATATAGGTAAGTGGGGGTTTTCTCTGCTGCAGTCTGCAGAGAACAAGCAGCAGTATGTAGCCATTTAATCCTGGCAACTGCTTCCTATTTTTCCAGATTATTCCAGCCAGCTCTTTTTGTGTTTAGCCTATTGTCAGATGCCGTCACAAAGACTTGGGGTATTAAATCCTATCATCTGTTCAGCCTGTGGAACAGCTGAGTGGGCTGTGCAGTGAATGAGAAGCTGTAGGTACTGCAGAGAAGGGGTATGGTGTGTAGGCGTGTTTGGAGCACATTTAGAATTCATGCCTTTCCCTGGCTGTACTGACTGAATGTAAAAATTTCCTTCCATCTCTCCAGTCACCAGTAATGGGAATGTGCAAATGTGGAGGTCTGATGGCAGAGGGAATGTGAAACAGGCTGGAGTGATGCATGTGGCTGTGGCTGTCTGCATGCTGGTGCTCCAGAGAAGGAGGGCTCTGAGGGCATAATGCCTCTTGCTTAGAGCAAACAGAACGGTAGATTCAGCACTTCAGACTGAGGCCAGAATATAACACATGGACTAAACCAAAATGACAGCTCCCAAGGTCATGAGTATTGAATATATAAGGATTCAGCTTTGAGTTTTGCAGGCTGAGTCCATCTCTAGCAAGCAGAACATGTCTGCCACAAAGGAGCTGGCACTTCTTAGATGCTGGCTGCATGTCATGCTTCCTTCTGCAGCAGAGCTGGTTTAACAGCGTCTGTGAAACCCAAACTCCCTGTCCTGCAGACTGTCTCTCACTAGAGCTGCAGTTCTGCACCATGGTTCTTTGCCAGCAAATTTAGTTTGAGAACTTCCTACTCTGAATGACTTGACTGCCTCCATACTGTGATTATTAAGTATTCTGTGTGATTGTCCTTTAAACTGGATCCATGATACAGCACAAGGTAAAAAAAGCTATTTCCCTCAGTCCCACCTACCCTGTGCCAAGTATTTGTTTTTAAAAATAATGATTTCACAGATCTAATTTGGAGTTGGCACAGCTGAGGGGGCCATAATCAGTGTCTGTAAATTAGGTGACAGGAACTTCTTAAACCAGAGCAGCTGCCAAAGGCATCTTAACATGGAGCTTCTGCTGTAACAAGAGACAGCTTGGCAGGCCAGGATCTGCAGCCAAGTAGCTGACTCCAGGCTTGTGGTTTCCCACCTGGGCACTCAAATCAGCACTCCTTAGGCCCTGCAGCTTTTAGGTGCCTCCATGCTGAGTGGAGCACCCAGGAGCTGGAAAGGTCTTTGAATGTGAGTTGTCAGGAGGAACAAGCTGCTGTGCATTGCACATCTCAGAAGTGAGTGTTGTTTTTAGAGGGCTCAGGCAGGATGGGGAGGGACAGTTTTGTTGCTGGCATATACAGATGTGTTTCCAGCCAGACATTGAGTGTTAGCAGTGCAGAGAAAAATATGTGCTTGGTCTTTCAGTGGGAAACAGCAACAACAAAAAAATCCTTTTTCATTTATTTCAGCTGGGAAGTGGTGCCAGGAGCTGTTGTTTTAGAGAATAAGAACTCTGGTTTTATAACTGTACATGTGAGATACCCCTTTGAATGTGTATCAAGAAAATCTACATAGAAAAAATGCATAGTATAGAAAGTAGGTCTTACTACTGTCACTGTTCAGTGGAAACCAAGTGTGTTGTGGAAATCTTCGAGTGTTTCTTAAAAAAACCCAAACAGAACAGAAACAAACATCTATTTGTGTACAAATGTACCTATTCCTTCTGATTTCATAGCACCCTTTACAGCATGTGCCAGTTTTCCTGGAGTGCCAGAAGAGAAGGAACATCTCCAGAAAATGCTGAGGTTACAACACCCAGAAAAAACCTGCCTGTGCTACCTTTATAAAGATAGTCAGCTTAGCCTGGCAGAGAGCAAATGCACTGGTGAACTTGGGGTGGTTGCCAGACTTCTCTTGCTTCTTTTTATATGATTTACCAAATCCTTAGCTAGCTGGAGGGTGGATATTAAGACAGGCAGCAGCATTGAGAGCTGAGCAGTGGAATGTTGAAAAGTTCTGCTTGGGCAGGAGGTAATTATTGTGATTTTTTTTTGCAGTGACTGCCTTTGGATACCCTAAACCACTGGCTTGAGCTGGTAGGAAGGGCACCTCTGAAAGGATGCTACTGTCCCCTGGGAGTGGGCTGGAATAATGTCCAGTGAGCCCTGAGCACAAAGCTAATGGGTTTGGTTTTGTTGTTTATTAAAGACAGGCTTTTGTGCAGCAGTAACGGAAAATCCTATTTCTGTACCAATAAAAACTTTGCTCCCATGGTTGTTGTTATTGGCAAGCTTAGTCACTTTGGTGTTTATGGAAAAGTATTTACTGGGAAGGACTGGATGGTGAGCAAGCTTCATCTGCTTTCATTTTGCTTTGATGGCACACAAGTTGCTGTGGGACCAAGTTCATCCTTGAACCCCACCCACAGCCCATCCTTCCAGGCTGGCATCCTTCTTCTGCAGCCTGGGCTGCCAGTGCCCTGCTGTTTGCTGTAGCAAGGTGGAACATTGCCTGGGCCTGGCTTGGGCTCTCCTTTCTGCCCTGGGGGCATCAGCTTTGTGTTGGTTCCTGCTTTACCACACAGGATGCTGAAACAATGCACTGTGTGTTCTGCAGCAGTCAGGCTAGACCTAGTTGGCATGTGGGGTATCAGCCAGCTGACAATAACAATTATAAAAGAACTTGAGTGCTGCAGAAGGATTAAAAGAAGCTTCTCTAATAAATGCAATTACACAAACATGCTTGAGCCATGTGTCCTATTTAATTCCTGCCCAAGAAGAGAGGCATTCCTCAGGGCACTGCTTTTGTCTGCGTGAAAGAGATATCCAAGTGCCTCAGGCATCCTATCTCTGAATCCAGAGTGGCTCTTCTGTACCCTGGGTGGCAAGTAAAACCGGGCTTCAGAGTCCTTTTGAGAACATTTACTTCTTTAGGACTGAGTCATTTTTTTTGCCAGGCAGTGACTTGCTAGCTGGCAGGCCCCTGCTGCCATCTAGACCCCCCAAGCAGCTTTCACTGCTGGCTGTGGCTCTGCCTGCACACCCCTTGGTGTTCTGTGTGCCCCTGCTCCGTGGTGAGGAGCCTTTTGCCTACATTCATGCAGTTGTGGAGCTCTCAGTGGGCCTTTGCTGCTTCTGGAGAGTACCTTGATGCCATGAAGGGCAGCAGGCTAAGCACTGTGACAGGCTGTACTTGTTCTCTTGTCAGGGTGATTTTAAATCACACCTTTAATATGTTTTTTTCCACTCCTGCTAGTCAGTGAATTTCCCATCTCTGCCTTTCACATGAGCAGGATTCATGATGGAGAGAACATCCTAAAGGCTGTTCCAGAGCTGCTTGCTATTACTCCAGGCAGCACCCAGGATGTACTTGCTGGAGCTAATGGGTTGGTACCCAAGCTCTGGTAATCAGGACTGTTAGCTGGGAACACACAGCAGCCCCCCAGAGGCAGCTGATGAATGTAGACATTTGTGGGTGTAATAAAATGGGGTCCAGACCCATCCACAGGATTGCTGCTGCTTGGGCACAGCTTTGACTTTGCTTCTCCATGAAGAAGAGT
The DNA here is from genome assembly GCF_000747805.2 of Chaetura pelagica. Taxonomy (NCBI): domain Eukaryota; kingdom Metazoa; phylum Chordata; class Aves; order Apodiformes; family Apodidae; genus Chaetura; species Chaetura pelagica. The sequence continues at coordinate 2,541,941 of NW_009952560.1, read as the reverse complement.
TTGGGCAGGCATAGGGGTGCATCTGTAGGGCTGGGGACAACCTGAGAAGAGCAGGGACTCCCCAGAGATGGCTTTATGTGATGTGAGCAGAGCACCTTTGTGCTGCTCCAAGGTCAGATTGCTCTTAACTTAATAAATGACCGGTGTTAGTGGGCCAGAGAGGTAAAACCTCTTGGTGTTTCTCTTTTATCTCAAAACTCCATGTTCTTCCTTTTAAGGGTATTTAGTGTGAAATCATTGTTCCTTTGTGGAAGCTGAGTTTTTAAGAAAACTATTAAATATTCCAAGGCTCCTGGTAAGGTGCAAGGTAAAGGATTAAATGGTCCAGAAAAGCTGCTCTTTGACTTTCCCAGCTCCTTGCCCCTCAGTGCATACATTCCCTGAGGTATCTCATAAGGTAACTTGCGTGCAGACACCAACTGTTCTCTTGCTTATAAGCACCAAATGTTTAATTCAGTGTGTGCTTGTCAAAGTACATTAAAAATGCAGGTAGCACTTGCTGTGTGTGAGCCAGCTCTTGTAAGTGAAGCACTGTCACAGGATAGTGTTACAGACTTGACACAAATGGAGCCTGCTGGCTCATGGAAGTGTCCTGACTACCTGGAATGTCCTGCCAGGTTGGCATTGCCCTTCTGTCTTCTAAGCACTGCCTTTTCATGGTGATGCTTTAAGCTCCTGAGGAAGTGTGGGGCAGAGAGGATGTGCCATAACTGGTGATTATCTGGTGTGATGTTGCTGCTGTGTGGTTCTCTCTTGGCCACATTCATCTCTCTCCAGTTATATCTCATCCCATATTTAGATCCAGTCCTGAAGATCTCCCTGACATCACTGGGAATATGAAGCCTTGCAGAAACCTCAGCAAGGTTCAGAGCTTTGGTAGAATCACTGGAATAGAGACTGTATTTGAGTGCACAGCACCTTGCACAAATAGGTCCCAATCTCTCAGTTTGGTTCAGCATCCATCTGTGCAGTTTTCTTAAGGGGAATTCATGTGCCATCTGTGAGCACCTTGTTTTTAGAAAGGAGATTCAAATCAATATTTGGCAGCAAGGCTGCATTAGGTAAGGTTGAGGCAATAGTGTGAAATTCAGAAACAGAACTGAAAGGCTGAAAACAGACATTGCTGGGGTATAAGAGAGAAAACAGCTTCGCTCTTGAAAAGTACATTGGGCTTGTACAGCACTGGGAATGCTGGGAACATCAGATGAAGTTCCCAGTGGGCTGCCAGTATGTCTTGTGAAATGGGCAGGGATTAGGACTGGAGGCAGCTGCTCCCTGCCCATCTGCAGGACAAGACCTGTTGTTCCTCATTGCTCACCTGCCCCTGACGTTTCACTTTGTGCTCTTCCTGTCTCGAAAGCTGTAACGATGTGTGTGTCTTGGGCCCTGGCTACCAGTTGCTATAACTACCATTAATGCAGTCGTTGAGGACAGGTCCTGGTTTAGCCTTTTTTTATCAACCAGCCAACTGAATTGTGTTTTCTTGCCTTTCAGTCCTTTCAAGGAAGCCAAGGACGAGCATACCTCTTCAATTCAGTGTGAGTATAATGTCATACGTGTCACCTCTGCATCTCTTGGGGTAGATTTCAGAAAACCCTCATAAGGAAGAAAACAAAAACATGTTCTTCCTTTAGAAAACCTCTGCCTGAACCTTGGGAGTGTGCTGAAAGTGGTTGGAGAAAGGCAGAAAACAGCACTGATTCATATTTGATTTTTTTTCCTTGAGGTTTCATATAAGCTGCTAGGAAAAGGTGGGATTTTCATCATCAGATTGAGAAATAAGCGCTAAGGATGAGTCATTCTCACAGAATTTAATTGGACCAAAGAGTCAAAATTTTGTAAATGTGGCAAATAAAAAATATCTAAATATGAACTTTTTAGAGAGAACATGAAAAGGAAGTATAATTTTCCCAATAACTGAAAATAGTTTTGGTGAGATCACTGCTGGGATGTCTTTCGGAATTGCTGATTTCAGTTACATTTTTCACATTTCCATGTGGGGAAGTGAAAGTACCATTTTATCAATTTGAAAATTAGATCTTTCTCAAATGCATAATTAGTTCATAATCTTCTGGTCAAAGCTTTATATAATTTTTAGTTGGAGAAAAATTCTTTTACCTTTTCATTCCATTTGAGAATTCACAGGAGAACTTTGTTCTGGGCACAGCTGTGATACTCAGTGTCCTGAACCTCCTGCTTAAGTCTTCAAATACTGCAGTAAAATTGCTGTCAGCTTCCTTGTAGCATTTTTGATGTGGAAAGACACACTAATAGGGAGCATCTCTCCTTTTTCCCCAGAGTTAATGTGGGTTGTGGCCCTGCAGAGGAGCGGGTGTTATTAACAGGATTACATGCGGTTGCAGATATTTACTGTGAAAACTGCAAAACCACACTGGGTTGGAAATATGTGAGTATCAGTATCATTTGTTTCTGCTATGGACATCTTTGCTCCAGCCCTTTCTGAAGGTGTGTGCGTGGGTAACGTGGTCTTGTGGAAAAACCTTTAACTCAGGAACAAGAAGTGGGGGTTCTGTTGGGTAACCACAACTTTTTTCCTTCCTGCATTTCCATTTTCCCTTTTTCCCTCCTGTCTTGTGTTCATCCATTCAGAGCATGAGCTTTTGTGGCTAATGTATTTTTTTTTACTAAGAATATACACTGTGGGCCTGGTTCCCTTAGTGATACTTAACACAAATAAGGATAACTTCAGTCAGTCTTTGGGGTTCATATTGTCTTTTTTTCTCCAGACAATATCAGAATAATAGAATGATTGATCTATTGTTAATCCTGTGTCCTTCCCACTGGAAATCCTGTTGAACATGAATTTATCTGTTTGCTGTCTCTCTTCCTCTTCATAAATTCAATTACCTTCAAATAAAGACTTAAGCTACATCCTAATTTCTGCTTCAGGAGGTACACAGTGTACTTGTTTTTTAAACCATTTTGACCAGTGTCTAAACAAAACATTGTATCTGTGGCCTCAGGACAGAAATATTCTTTAATAAATCAGTCGAAAGGCTATAAAAAGTAAAGCATCAAAAATTGATGCAGTAGGAATTCATGCAGAAATACAGCATGAATCTTACAAATGGAGGACACTAAAGTACATAAGTTGAGTTTATTGTAAAACAAAATACAGAATTTCCTAAAAGTAGCAGTAAGCCCAGGACTCTCCAGCAATGGAATTACATTATTTTAGATTCATTCTGTTCATGCAGACAGCACACCTGAGCAGAGCTGAACCTCTTTGAGGATGCAGCCTCAATAATGGGAGTCCCTGCTGGTTTGGGCATCCTTTAGACTTCCCTGCTTCTCCAGCTCTGCCATGTTGAAGCACCATGTGTTTCTGTAGCTACAGCCACAGAAGTCTGTGTGGAGTGGGTCCTTCCCATCCCTCAGTGCCCATTCTCTCCATTTCCACAGGAAATTTGCCATCATCTGTCTTGTCCCTGATGGTAGTAGTGCTTTTACAGCACATTTCATCAAAGGACCTCTGCATTCTTAACAAACATTAATAGATTCTCAGGCCACCCTACAGAGAGGTGGATTTTATCACCAGTGGTTCCTAAAGTGTCATTCAAGGAGCAGTTGCCACTGGCCTACAGAAGGCTGCACTTTTACATGGTGCTGATGGTTCCTTTTTCCAGTCTGTAAAAGCAGCTAGAAGCAGGATTTAAGATTCTTCCAACATATTTTTCCTGAAAGCAAACAGAAGGACCTGCAGTTTGACTGTTTTACTCTGTAGACAAGGCTAATTGTTCCAGCATTGCTGGCTCTGACCTGTAACTGCGACGTTACCAACAGATACCATCTTGATCTCCTTTCTCCTCCCTTTTTTTAGGAACACGCTTTTGAAAGCAGCCAGAAGTATAAAGAAGGCAAATACATCATTGAACTAGCTCACATGATCAAGGATAATGGCTGGGATTGAATGGAAAGAGCCCAGCCCTACCAGCGTGTAAGAAAATGCCATCCAACCGAACATTATATCCAAGAGTGAGAGAGTGACTGAACGCTTGGTTCCATGCATTTAGAGGCTCTGCAATTTGGGAGCATCTTCACACCCTTCTCCATCTTTATTGGTGACTGGCCTCTAAATTTCTGTCTCTCTGTCTCTTTGCTTTGTATCTGTTTGTGAGTTGACCCTGGCTGCTTCTCTCTCTGTTCTGGCGTTGGCTCAGAGAATGCACCGAATGCCCGACAGCCATTCCATGGTGACGAGTGTTTTAAGTACAAACTGAAGCTCAGTGGTGGCATCTTTACCAGAAGGTCTCGGTGCGGGAGGAAGACCCGAGTTTTGGGCAGGAGAAGGTGATAGGGGGTGGGGAGTGGGCCCGAAGGGAAGTCATCAGAAGTCGAAACTGTACTGCTCCTCTTAAGTCCTGGTTAACCAAGGCTTGAAACTATCTACTTGTCTAAATGGACAGAAAAATACCTCATGGCTGCGTTCTCTCCGAATCGTAAAACCACTGCTCCATTGGTGGAGCTTCAGGCTAAGCTGGCTGAGCACAAGTCGTAACCAGTTCCCCCTGCAAGCTAATTGCAAATCTGTGTGTTGTTTGCCATTTATGAACTTGTTGTCTGGGGGGAGGGAGGACCTGAAGGCTGGAGAGATTCCCTGCCTCTCCTTTTTCTCGCTGTTTCAGGGTAGGTAGGCCAAACATCCCAACAGAGCACAGCTGTGGGAGCATCCTCACAGCTGGAGAAACCAAATCCTGACTCTTGAGCCCTTTAGAGAGGAAGAGAAATCTGCTTAAGGCACAATGGGACTGAAGCTGCAGAAGATATGATGGGGGGGGGGGAAAAGGGCTGTGATAGGCAAGAAAGAGGAGATTATGTAGAAGAGGATGGGGACAAACTTAGTAACACAGGGTACCCCTTGATTTCCTGGCCTCCACTGAGCATCCTTGGGGGTCTTTTACCAATCCTTCATAAGTGTGAGTAGGAAAATGCTGTTACACAATCTTTTTCTTGAATCCCAGGCCCCAGCCAACAGCTCTGCCCTTGGAGCCTGGCAGAGGAATGGTGTGAGAGTGTGGAGAGGAGGGAGCCAAGAAGCCTGGTGATTGTAGCAGTATTGCACAGGTGGATATTTCAAGCTATGAGGTATCCTCCCCAAAACCTTTCCCCCCTTTTCCCACGCCCAGAAGCCTGTTGCAGGCACGGGAAGAATGGGAAAGAAAAAAACCAAGCTAAACATCTTTCCCCTATCCCTGAAATTGTCTATGCCTTGGAGTTTAAAAGGGAGGGGTAGATGTGAACATCATAACTACAAGGGGCAAGTCCTTCCCATTTTAATTTTTTCATTTTAATGAGTGTGGACCTTCCCGAGGGGGTTGGTGAGGAGGGGGCATCATGTGAGAGTGGAGCTGCATTAGACATAAATGACAATGTGAAGTTTGCTCTGCAACAGTCCAGCCAGTATCTGGTGCATAACTCAAGACTATTTAACTAACTTAGTTTTATCTCTCTGAGTGAATTTTCTTTTTGTTTGTGGAATTCTTTCAAGTAGGTTAATCCACTGGGGGAAATTGTTCTTAATCCAGAAGGAAAGAGTATTGTGCAGGGGATTGTAACTCCTTATGAAACTGAAGCTTTGGAGCTGTAAGCTGTTGCTGCTTGTCCCACCTCATGATGCTCTTGGTGAGCTGTGGGAATCAGGACACAGTGCTGGTGGTGAGAAGGTAATTAGCTGTTAAATGAAGGGGATGTGAGCAAAGTTGCTACTTACAGGTCAGGGGGGACCTTACGTGTTGGGTTCTTGTGCTGAAACCCAAACCTGATGGCTCACCTAAGCACAGGCTGTCCTTTCTGTTCAAACACACTATTCTTTACAACCTGGAGAGACAAGTGAGATGGACTCTGGCCACAGCTCCTGCAGTGAGTGGAGCTGGCTCAGTTTGTGGCTGCCCTGTTGGGAGGTGGCCTCTGCCTTTGCGTTTTCTTCTGTGGCTGCCTAACAGTTATTCAGCTTCTGTTTCTGATCACCTCTGCTTCCATCATCCATATTCCCTTCAGTGATAAAAATCTAGTAGAAAGAAAAAACTCCACAGTCCCCACTGTCCTGTGACTTTGGCACTGACCTGGTCCCATCTTCCTGTCCTTTGGTTAGTGATCCATGGCAATTTATTGGCTAGTGGGAAGCAATCTAGGTTCTTTTAAAAGTTCTTCAGTCTCCCCAGATATGGGGCCTGGTGGGAGCTGAAAGAAGGAAGGGATAACCCCAAATCATTAATGTGAGATTGAGAAAAAGAGCACACAGAGGCTCATGGTTTGATGTTGGTATTTAGAGTGATTGCCTATAAAGAAGTGATATGAAAGGTCAGCCTGTCTAGAGGACTGCTCTGAGAAGCAAGAACAGTTATTACAGAGAGCTCCCAGATATAAATGTTTTTATCCAAGTATTTGGGACAAGAAAGGACAATGATCCATCAGGTCAGGCTGTTTTTAACTGTTCACAAGGGTTATGCTTTTAATGGCAACCAGTTTAAGCTTGACTATGACAAGATCTTAATCTAGTTTTAATTGGTTTTGTCCCATCAGCACCCACAGATTCACACTTGCTGAGAACCTGGCCCCGAGCCCTGATAGGAAAAAAATGTGTGCCTGTGAACATCCCCAACACCCAGAGAATTATCTATAGAGTGACTTTAATACACTGTACAGGGAGGTAAGGAAAAGAGGGCTTGTGAAGCTCATTGGTGTTTGTTCTCTGCTGTGTGAACATTAAATATGAAATACTTCTTAGTCTGCTGCTAACTCATCTGTGACTTGATGTATTGAGACATGTGGCAGTAGTGGGAGCTGGTGACCAGACAGGATGATCAGATCTGTCTGCTGGTGGCTACCACAATTAGGACAAGCTAAATTGATGACTTGTAGAGTGATAGATTCAGAGCACAACCAAAGAACCTCACTGCATCCCTCTGCTGGTTGAGCTGACTGGAGCCAGTCCCTTAGCGAATGGAACGAGCAAAGTGGGATTTTATAGGCTGGAGTTGATGATCTTAAAGGTCTTTTCCAGCCTTGGTGATTCTGTGTGTGACTATGGTTTGAAGCTGGAGATGTAGCAGAGTGCTGAGTGCCCATGGTCCTGCTCTCCATGGGTGACCTCCTCGAGAAAGCACCAACAGCAGGGAGTTTTGCTTTGTCTCTGGCAAGCTGTGGGCATCCTTGAGTTTACATCACCCCTGTCTCCCCCAAAGCTCAGACTTGAGTAAGTTTTAAATTTTTTTGCTCTGGTGGATTATCTGGTGTGGAATCCTGATCCCTGTAATAAATATTCAGATGATAATATATACAAAGCAGAAAAAATACCTGTTATCTTGTGAAATATACTTTTGTAAATAATATTTAATTTTTTTAAAAGAATAATATATTTGGTGCTGTTTTCTCAGAGCCCCTCCCTGAGAGCACTTTTTTTGTTGTTGATAAATGATACTGTTTCCTTCTGTATTTGTTGGAAAGTATGTTCAAAGGGAAACAAAAATCATGATATACATTGTCCTCTTAAGTCAATCCATTTTTCCTCTGGATGTGGCAGGAGAAGGGGGGTCGCTCCCACTTCCACCCGGCAGAATTGGTCTCTGGCAAAGGTGGTGGCTGAGTGGTCCAGGCAGGTCCTGGTGTGTGGGACAGGAGATGGCTCCAGGCAGTCAGGGAGTGCTCTGCTGTCTGGAATTTCAGCATGGAACACTTTCATTTGGCACCAGAGGTCCCATCTGGCCGCCTGGGCCCCGTGTCGACTCGTGCTCCCACAGCGAGTCCCACGAAAGCCAGTGGGGCTCCATCTGGGGATGGCTTTCCTGAGGAGATCTGGTTTGTAGGATCTGGGCCTGAAATTTTCTCTTGCACCAGTATTGGCTGGAGTGAAGTAGATATCCAGACTTAGAAAACAGGATTGAACATCAGCTGCAACCTCTGATTGCTGTTTCCAGTTGCTTGGGGGCAGCAGGGATGGAGGATGGAGATTTCTGACTAGTCCTTGTTTTTAAACTAAAACATAAATCTTTGGACATGGATCCTGGTTTTATTTGTTTGGGATTTTTGTTTGTTTGTTTTGTTGGTTGGTTGTGTGTTGTTGTTTTTTTAATCAGGCTGCTACATAACAAATTAGAGTAAAAGTTTACCTCTCTGGCAGTGAAGTTTTTTTTTCTTTTGTTTGTTTTCCTTTCTGTCTTTAACTTCCCCCCTTCGTCCCCTCCTTCGTTTTTAATTCATTGGGTCTCTTGTTTCTCCCAAAGTGGACCAACAGCACAAACCACTGGACTGTGTTTTGCTGAGCATGGAGCTGTTTTCAGTGCTGATTAACTGTTGCAGGCTCTTTAATTCTCTGTTGTTGGTGCACAGGATTTAAAAATATACAGGTAAAAAAACCCAAACCAACCATACGAATGAAATCAGTTGTTCTTGTGATGATCAAGTGAGAATTCTCTCTGTGTGCATTTATCTAACTGGTATGTGAGAGTGTGTTAATCATGCGTTTCACTGCACTTTGGTGTTTTGGGAGGAGCATCATGTTCCCATGTGAACCAGTTCTTGGATGAGGAAGTGACACCCAGAACCCTGGGTGGGTAAAGAGATGGGCAAGAACCAGAGCTCAGCTCATTGCAAGGAGCCCTTCTCACCAGGTGAGGAGCCTCAGAAATTAAATGCTCAGAAACAATGACGTTAGGCATAGATTTTGCAGAATCCTGTTTAAAAAAAGCAAAAGAGGGGAAACAAAATCATCTTGAATTCAGAAAAAAAAAATCAACATACTGAAATGCAAGCAGAATGGCATTGTGTAAGGTACAACCACAAATAAGCTATTCTCATAGTTATGAACTGTATGTATCCTTTGTTCTGTTTTTCATAAGGAAATGGGAATGCTTTCCCCACTGACACAACTAAAGGACAATATTTCCAATACCAGCCTGTCTATTGATGCTCTTATGTTTACAAATTGTGTATACTTTTATTTCTTTGATCTTATTTTAATTATTATTATTTTTTTGCATATTCTTTCAGGTCATTTGCTTCAGTAATAAATGCAATTGTTTGTTTTCAAATAATTGTTTTTCACCTTTTCATGTATTTGTACATTGTACATAGTTCTTCAGTATTAGAGGGAGGTGTATTGTTTGTCATATTTACAATATGTGTTGGTGCTCATTTGAGAAAATAAAATTTTCAAGTACTAAAGCTGCTGGTCCATGTTACTGTTTTGATCTGCTATGCTTTGTGCAAACTGGAGGCAGCAAAATGTGGTTGTTCAAGAAATGTTACATTCAGCTTGAAAATAGTAAAATTGTCTTCTTTTCTGCTAGCTGCCAGCCTGGAGCAGTCACCTGCTATGCACTGAAATCCCCTCAGCACTTAGAGACTGTAGCCCCAGGCAAGGATCCCATCAGGAGAGCAAAAAGATGATCCTCAAGTCTAGGATTTGCTGCAAGAGGAAAGCCCAGATGGACCAGGAGAGACTGCTGACCTGCCAGGAACCATCGTACCATAACCCAGTGCCATTCCCTAAGCCAGACCAGCCAGGGAAGCATGCACCTTGTTTTGTGAGGAATTACATGATTTTAAGGTATTTTTCAAGTAGCAATAGCAAGAAACCCATGAAATAAAATCCCCTAATTCTCTTTCAGTCATCTCCCATGGGGAAGGGGTTTTGTCAGCCCCGTTATGTAGCGGTGCCCACAAAGCAGAGTAGATCAAAAAATCCCCAGAGGCCAGATAAGCCACCTTGGGTTTTGCAAGTTTTGCTTGTTAGTAGAATTCAGAGTAGCCCCATGTCTGGTGAAGTGGTGTTGTGGTGTGGGAGATACCTGCTACCCACAGGTGAACCAAAACATGAGTGAAGCTCTCTGGTGTGTTTGGGTATTTGCAACTCAAACCTGATTCCAGAAGTTCATAAAACAGGATTTTCCTGGGTTTGACCCACACTGATCCTGAAACAGAGAATCTGTGTGGGAAGCAGAGCTTGTGCTTTGGCAGGGAGGGCGGCATCAGTGAGGATGGTTAATGCAGAGCTGTGTCTTTGAATAGTTGAAGGAGCATGTCCATCTGGGACACACACTGTGACATCTTTATGAATAATTTTTGCCCAGCTCATCTGGCCACGTTCCCTTCTGTGCCTGAATTGCTTCTCTGCTCCCTGGTGAGTGGGGCGCAATGTTTCTGACCCCCACTGCCCTCAGCTCAAAAACCCATTTGAAATCACAGCTGGATTGAAAGGTGTGCTTTCTTTGAGGTGGTTTTGGATGAGCTGCTGCAATCCCTCTTCATCCCACTGCTGAAGATGGCTAGGATCTGTCCCCGTGCCCTGTGCCAGTGCCCCACAGTTCACCGTGCCGCCGGCTCAGCGCCCTTAATTCCCCATGTGTCCAAAAAAGCAACTTAACCCTCTTTGGACCCGGCTGTGCCAGCTGCTGAATGTCCTGAACTCAAACTGTAGCTCAGGCTGTGGCAAGAAAAGCTGAGCTTGAAAGGTCAGGGTGAGGAGCCAGTGGGTTCTTGGGAGGTGGGTGAGAAGCCAAGGATGATGTGACTGGGAACTGATGTCCTGTGCATGCCTGTCGTGTGGGCAAACGGGTTCAGCTGATGGGGCAGTTGATACAATTAACTCCTTGCCCAACAGGCTCGGGGTAATCTTGAGTTCTTGGTTTCACCAAAACTTCAAATTGCTGTCGTTAGGGCTGTGCTGGGTGTGACGTGCTGGGTGTGTGCTCCAGAGGCTGCCAAAGCCTTGATGAGAGAAGGGGAGGGTGGGCCACGTGCTGCCTCCACCCTGTACAGCAGGAAGGTCTCAGGGATGAGGACATGTCCAAAACAGATGCAAGGCCAGCTCTTCAGGCACATAGTAGTGCCTGGAGTTGAGCAGGGTCTGGTGTGGGGCAGCTCCTCAGTGCTGGGCTTGTTCCTGCAAAGCCCTGAAGCTGCTGGACGTGAACGGCTGCTGCCAGATCACTGGAAAAGCCCCAAGGTTTTAACTGTGTTTTCACCTCGTGTTGTCAAGACAAGCAGTTACTCCTTTGCAGGGGCAACTGGCCGTGCGTCCGCGTCCCATGGCTGTGCACGAGAAGAGGGGTTTGGTTTCCACTGCAGGCAGCTGTTCCTGTTGGGATGAGGACATGGGCAGCAAGGTCCAGCTGGTGATGGCAGTGCTGGTGCCTCCTCCACACCCATGCCTCATGGTGGGAATGGTGGGTCAAAGCCCCCTGGGCCACCTGCCCCTGCTGCTGCCATAGGCCAAAACAGCCTGGCATGGAGGAACTGGGGTCTGGCCCTTTCCATCGACTCTTAATTCTTCTCTGTGATTTAGAGAGGAATTTAAAAATATGTGTCTTTTTTTCCTGCCTTTCCCCTGCAGCCTGCTGCTTCTGCTGGGGCAGGAGGATGCCATCCTGAGCAGTGTGGGCAGCAGGGATCCCTGGTGGGGTGAGGAGGGTTGTGCTGGTTGCTGCTCTCCAGCAGGAGCAGTTCTTATTCACCATCCAAATCGTGTGCATCAGCCGTGGCACCTCGCCAGCTCAGACAGGAGCCCTAGAGGGAAATTCCCTGCAGGAAAAAGCATCATACTCAGAATTTCCCATCCTGAGCATCCAAATAAGAGCAGGAGGGACAACTCAAGGGCCTGTCTCAGCAACAGCCCTGGGAAGAGCCTCCAAACCCACGTCAGCCCTTTGGCTCCATTAGGATGAAAGTGGAAAAGTGCCAGAGCTGCGACTTGGCCTCAGGCTGTGCCTGCAGCAAAGGTGTGGAGCAAACCCCGTGGCTGGGAGGTGATGGTGGTACCCAGCCCCATCAGAGGGCTGGGGTCGGCCCTGCTCCTTGGCCATTCCCAGTGGGACCAGGAGGGACTCACAGGGAACAGCCACCACATTTGTGCTCCGGGGCTACGCTCCCCCTGCCCGGCATTGGACGTGTTATTAAACTGCAATTAGAGTGTGCGGGAGCCAGAGACAGCTATTAATAGCCAGGCACAGATAAGCTGACTCAGACAGCATCAGACATGGGATCTGGAGAGAGGCTGCAGCTTCACTGCTGCAAACTTGGCCCATGGCTCGGTAGGAGAGTGTGGCAGGGAGGGCTGGAAGGTGGGAGGGATGGAGGGATGGTATATGAAACCCCCTTTCCCATGGAGGTCTCACATTGTGCCACCCCAAGAGGTGACAGTGTTGCAGGAGCCACCATGACCTGTCCCCCTGCCAGAGGACAAGCTATAAAGGGCAGTGAGGCAGAGTACGGGGCACGTCCCAGAGCTCCTCTTAGATCCTCCCCGTCACAATGAGGTTTTTTCAAAAGATGATCATGATGCTATAAATAAAGTGGCGCCAGTGGCCTTTAATCGTGGTTCAAGAGCAATTTGACACTCCTGCTTTGCTCTTCTGCCCTTCTCATGGGACATGAGCTGGGGAGGGAAGTTGCTGGTCACTTCTCTGTTGATTCTCCTAATCCCTTTTGTCCTCTCTTGGACAAACCACTTGGGGTTCAGCTCCATGGACATCTCTGGGCTTCCCCCACACTGCCTGTCCCATGGAGACAATGACTTTGACTTGAGCTGGGGGATTTTCTTGCTGACAGTGAGGATTTACAGTAGCACTTTCAGGCTGCCAAACACCCCAGGTTGTTTTTACCCATCTCTAGCCTGGGGTATAAATAGCACTGAGGCCATTCCCCATTGCTGGCCAAGGAACATCCCATGGACACAGGCTGGACATGAAGGAGATGTCACCCTCCGGATGGTGGCAGACCAGTAGGGTGGGGTGTTGGCACATGGCCCTGGCTGCAGAGGGGGGTCCTGGGGTGAGGAGGTGGTTGAAATAACAGACCCCCAGTGTTGCCCCTCTCCATGTGGCCCCCAAAAGTCCCCAAGCCCCCAGCCACCCCTGGCTGGACACGCTTCCTCAGCCTCTCAGTGCTGTTCTGAGGAGCTCTGGGGGTGCTGAGGGCACTAACCTCATCCAGGCCATGCAGGGGGAGGCCACTTATGTTAATTTAACATTAAATCCTTCCAGGAGAAGCCTCTGTCAGTCTGGTCACCCCAGGTTGTAAGGGGGGATCATTCCCCCTAGAGCAGGTATAGAGGGCTTGGGGAAATACTGACACAAGGACAGCAGGGACAGGGGGGACAGACATCACCAACTCACCTCTGAGATAAAAATGACACAGAGATTCTCCAACCTGCCCTGTTCTTGGTGTTATTTATGGCTCAGAACAGGGTGACCAGCTCCTGATAGGGGCTGCCCCACCGAGGACGTTTCTGCAGATGTTTTGTTCTCCACGTGTGGAAACTTCTGATTAGGTGAAGTAAAATGCTGGGGGAAAAAAAAATAAAATACTTTACTAGAGGCCCGACCTCACCCTGTTGAAACATGCCCCTCAGTAAAGGGTTTCTGTGTGAATGTTTGGGCCCTTTCCAGAAATAACAGCAGGGTACAAGAGTGAGCTTTTATGTAGCTCTGCTTCCTTGTGAAACCCAGACTGATGTTTTCTTTTCCACTTGGACATGGATTTCCCCATAATTGTGCTATTTTTACAAAGGTTTCAGGGCAGAGACTGGGGGCCTCTCCTAGCTGAGCCACGGTGCCAGAGGAGACAGAGTGTTGGATGCAGGTTTCACATCTTCACCAAGTCTCTTCACTGGCAGATGTCTCACCCTGTTGTGGGGGTTTTGCTCCATCCTTATCTCTCAGTGGGTTTTTTTGAGTTTTCCTGGCTGGAGGCAAAGTGGCTGAGGTGCAGGGACAGGGGTGCCCTGGAGGTAGCACTGGAGCCTCCACAGCACAAAACAGGGGAGCAAACAAACCTCATGTTTGGAGGACACAATATTGAACATCTTGTCAAGCCAATATGAAGCTGTACCTGCTGGCCAAGAGGCTTTCAGCTCCCACAGGGCAGCTCAGCAAGACCCCAATAGCTGCAGTAGTAAAACTGCATAAAATGCAGTGCAGGCTAATGAGCTGATGGCTGAGGTGCCACTAATGAGGTGTCAGCTGTGCCCATCACAAGGGCCTTCTCCTGACCCCAGGTTTTACTCGTTTCTGGAGAAACCCTGACACATTGGTGCTGGGAAGGAGCTTTATCTAGAGGGTCAGTGCTGCTGAAATTCTGGCTGGACTTTGCTGTTTCAGCTCATCTCCCTGGGATGGGTTTTGTGGCAGGTCAGTGGGAAGAGGCTGGATTGTCCAGGGAAGGAAATGAATTGGCTGAAGGGCCGAGTCCTGGTTGGTTTTCATTTCAGCTTGGCTTGCTTTCTGACCCTGCTATTTGAGCTGTTTGTTGAGCTACTGTGGCTCTGGTGTTCAGGGCTGCAGGAGGAGGTTGCCACCCTGGCTGTGACGGGGGATTGTTGCCGTGGATCCTGTTTGCAGGCTCGTGAAGGTGAATTTAATCTTTCAAAGACTGATGCCTGGCAGGGACGAGCTGCCGGCAGCCGGACGGCTCCGCTGCTGCCACCCGGAACTGCAGTGCAGGCTAATGAGCTGATGGCTGAGGTGCCACTAATGAGGTGTCAGCTGTGCCCATCACAAGGGCCTTCTCCTGACCCCAGGTTTTACTCGTTTCTGGAGAAACCCTGACACATTGGTGCTGGGAAGGAGCTTTATCTAGAGGGTCAGTGCTGCTGAAATTCTGGCTGGACTTTGCTGTTTCAGCTCATCTCCCTGGGATGGGTTTTGTGGCAGGTCAGTGGGAAGAGGCTGGATTGTCCAGGGAAGGAAATGAATTGGCTGAAGGGCCGAGTCCTGGTTGGTTTTCATTTCAGCTTGGCTTGCTTTCTGACCCTGCTATTTGAGCTGTTTGTTGAGCTACTGTGGCTCTGGTGTTCAGGGCTGCAGGAGGAGGTTGCCACCCTGGCTGTGACGGGGGATTGTTGCCGTGGATCCTGTTTGCAGGCTCGTGAAGGTGAATTTAATCTTTCAAAGACTGATGCCTGGCAGGGACGAGCTGCCGGCAGCCGGACGGCTCCGCTGCTGCCACCCGGAGCCATTAGCAGGGCTGGAATAATGGCCTTTATTTAATCACAGCCACGTCATACACAGCGTTTCTGGATGTGACTGGTTGCACATCCCTTCCCAACCTGGCTCCTTCAGATGGGTTCCTATGGAAGTTTGGGGCTGTTGATTTGCTCCGTGGGTTTTCAGCCACTCTTTGCTCTGGGGCTCCATCCTAGAGAAGGAGTCATTATGTCACCTCCTTAATTCCTTCCCAGGTCCCGACAGCCTCATATATACAAGGGAGTTTCTTTGGCTGCATTTCCTGTGGGCAGGAGAAGAGGAGCTCAGTGTTGATGGGAAAGACCCAGCTCACACAGGAGGTGTGTGCCTGGTGCCCCCTCATGAGCTCCAGAGCAAAACCCCTTGTGCAAAACCTGAATTTCCCCTGAGTGCAACCTGGTCACCCTGAACTGGGCTGGTTGTGCTCTTTGTTCCTGGCTTGTACTGAAACAGGCTTTGGCTTGGTTGGGTTTATGGAAGCTGCAGGTGACAATCCCCATCACAGCCCAGCCCTGAGCATCCCTGTGTGGTTCCTGTGTCCTGATTTCTCAATTAAAAAAAAATAAATTTTAAAAAATGGCAACAGGGCTATGTTTAAATCTTAGGGAAGAACAACTTGCTCTTGCTGGAGGAGCTGGCTGATGGGAGAGAGCTCCTTCTGGATTAGTTGTGCACAAGCAAGAAAAGCTATTTTGAACCAGAGGCTGGGAATGTTTGAGCTAATCCCAAGTAAAAGCTGATTAAGGGCTCAGTGGGGAGATTTGGAGCAGGTCCTGCAGCACAGGGAGCCCGGCCGTGTCCCCCGGCTGCACTGCCTGGAAAACCACCCCGCTCAGCAATGATTAACGGGCAGCAAAGCTCAGGGCTGTGTTTCCCAAGGTGTTGGAGGGGATTTCATTGCACAAACTCGTGCCAAAGTCTCTGGAGCTTAGGCCTGACCTTTGGCAGCTTTCAGCACCCAGGAGCCAGGAAGGGGAGAGCTTTGTGCTTGTTTCCAGGCTGACAAGCAAAGGCATTGCAGAGGTACCTTTGTCAGCACGGGTTTTACCCCAGCTGGCAATGTGGCTTTGTCCTGTCTGTGTCCAGAGAAAGTATTTAGACTTCAGCCACCATTTTTGGGGTCTTGCGGATTTGTTTCTCCCGGATACACAAGGCCCAGCCTGGGTTAGCTCTGCTTCAGGACACAGACACACTGTAGGATCTGGAGGATGCACCAGGCATTGAACTTGCTGTACAGACAGAGCTTTCCCAGGGGAAGGCTCTCTCTGTAACTCATTCCAGCAGGTCTCTCCTTTCTGCTTTGCAGAAAGGGAGGTGCCAGGCATGGGGACATGACATGTGGCAACTGTGTCCTTCCAGCTCTGCTGTGCCTGGCACAGGAGGGTGGGAAAAAGGTCTCTGCAGGAACAGCAAACAGCTTTTTGGGTCAGTCACCTTCAAGCTTTTGGAGCAGCGAGTCTTAGGGAAAGCCATGGGAGATCTTCCCAACATGCAGAGCAGAGCTCCCTGTGATAGGAAGAGCCTCACAGACTAATGTGAGACCCCTGCAAGCTGCAGGTTGGGCCTTCCTGACTTAAATAGTTGCTTTTTATCTGCCATGTCCTTGCCAAGTGGCCACACAGCTCCAGTCCAACAGCAGCCCCTTGTCTGAAGCTCATGGCTTTGCAAAAACACAGCCCAGCAAACAGGCTGGATCTTGTGCCTCGCAGCTCACGAAACCACAGCACTTCCTAGATGTATAAATGCTGAATTCTTCACCTATATCATGCCCAGCTCAGCCAAACACCCCTGAGCATCTCCTCCAGCTGGGTAAATATTAAACAGACTGGAGCTCGACTGCAGGCTGTACTTCAGCAAACAGCATTAGGTATAAACACAATGTAATTTCCTTTCCAGAAAAATATTTACTTACCTCTCTGGTCACTCTTGAATTGAAAACACATTTGGAGCGGCTTGTAAGAAATTGCTTGGATTTGATTTTTCTTAATTATTTTTCCCCCCAAACAGCCCTGGGCTCCAGGGACATTCATTGGCTCCATGAGGAGCTGCTGCAGCTCCACAGTAGCAGCATTATAGTGAAGTTGGAGGCATTTTTAAAGACCCCTTTTCAGGTGTTCATGGGCTGTTGCATACAAATCACACCTTGGACTATGAGCCCTTGTATCTGCTCACGGGCTCTCAGCATTTAAAATATTTGAGGCCAAGTGAAGAGTATTGGTAAATCTTGCTCTTTAAAAAGTACAGTCTGCAATCTGGGACATAGGGCCCCTTTTTCTCCCCTTACCTGAGGCCAGACATGATATAGGACCAGATCACCCCAAAACTGCCCGTTCCCAGGCACACATGAGGCCTGATTATCTGACCCACAGGAAGTGCAGGGCTGGGGAAGGCACTGCCCAGGGCTGTAGCCACAGGGGTTAAACCACATCCCTTGAACGAGCAACTGAAGCCCATTTTTCTCAGGAATTCACCCAAAAGCTTGGTGCTGGGGTTCAGCTGTGCCAGGAGCATGTGGAGTCTCTGGGTGCTGACAGGTTGGGATGGGCAGGGAAGCAGATTTCCCCCCTTGCTCCCAGGGGCTGAGCCATTCCCTCCAGCAGGGATGTCACTATTTTTGTCTGGATTAAAGGGAAATAAAAATTAATCCTCAGAGTCCAAGGAGATCTCTGGGGTTTAGCATTTTTTCCCCTGATCATTCCTTATTTTTAGCAGATGCTCTTTATTTTTAGCTCCTCACAAAGGCAGAAGGTACTCAAAATCCCTTCCGTGTCCCAGGGTCCTTGTCAGCTGAGCAGTAGAAAGATGGGGGGAAAGGATGCAGTGCCTGAGCTGCCCCAATTTGCGCAGGACATTTATGGACAGAGGACATACAGGAAGCAAAATGTTTCCATCATTCTTTTAAAACCCAACCAAGCTGCTGGTTTGCACTTGAACTGGCACAGGTGAGCTCAGACCCTTCCTAGACCCCTCCAGACCCTCCCCAGACCCCTCACAGACCCTGCCGAGACCCCCCGAGAACTCTCCC
>NW_009952560.1:2512495-2522773 GCF_000747805.2 Chaetura pelagica | reverse complement strand
TCTTTCTTAAATAATTTTGCTTCCTCACACCTTTCCTTCCTGCATTTGCATTTCATTAGAGAGAAAAAAACCTTTCTATAAGATGAGAAAAAAACCCTTCCTGTTTTTCTTACCCATCACCTCACTGCGAGGGGGGAGAGTTTTGTGGGGTGTGGGGACAGCCAGGCCAGCAGCTGCCTGCACCCAGCTGAGCAAATTTGGGGATAAAAACTGCAGGAACTTGTGTATTTTTTTACCAGGGGGTTCTTGTCAGCCTCAGCCTCCTTTAAGATAAATCCGATCGGCCTCTCAGCGTCCTCTAAACTGGAACAAAAAAGTGAGGTTAATATTTAATTAAGACACATTCCCTCCTTTGGATTGCAGCAGCCTGGCATGGTTTTGGAAATCAGAGCAGATCACAGCAACCTGGGGGTTTGTAGTTCCTTGCACAAGGTTTGCAGAGGCAGGAGCTGCACGTGGGGCTGTGTCAGCCCTGGTGTGAGGTGGGAGCAGGTGACGCTGCCGGCTGAAAAATGCAAATCCTCATCCTCTCCTCTGCCTCCAGCTGGGCACGGAGGCTCTCAGCCAGCACACCAGGGCTGAAAAAATACATGGGTGTCAAGAGCTCGGGCCCAGGCACAGGGCTGTGCAGGGATCTTAATTAAATCACTTCCAGCTAGATTTGGTAACGAGCTCTGCGCTGCCTCCAAATTCCACTCATAACCCACTGTGGCTGCTTCTGGTGAAGAAATAAATCACTGAGGCCCTAAGGGGGTGAGTGGGTGGCAGGTCTGCTCCCGATGTGTGTCTGAGGGGGAGCAGAGCATCAGCTTTGCTGTGGCTGGGGCAGAAGCTCAGGGGTCTGCTGAACACCACAGGGCACGGCTGAGGACGTGTCACTGGGAGCAGAGCATCGCTGCGGGGGGGACAGCAGGTGGTTGATGTTTTCCAGACCGTGTTGTACATTGGTTACCTCATATTTGTACTTGGGGTGTCTCTCTGACTGCTGTTGTGGCTGCTTTGGGGTCGCTGAGGCTGGGCGAGCAGGGCTGAGCACTCCCCACGCCCCTCTCCTGGCAGAGCTTTGCTGCCTTTGTCGCCGTTTTTCCCTCTCTCACGCCTGACCTGTCCCCTCTGCTGTTGTGGTTCTGTCTCTGGGCAGTGGTTGCTGCACCCGGGGTCTGTCAGGGAAGGGAAGTACACAAGGGTGCTGGTGGCATCACCATGTCCCCAGGGCCATGACCAGGGAGTCCTTGGGCTCAGCCACAGAGCGTGAGGGACGCCCCAGGCCCATCGTTGCTGAATATGCTGTGCCCTCAGGCTTCACATGGCATGGAAGATGGATTTCTTGATTAAAGTCTAACGTGTGGTATAATTAAGGAAATCCTCTTGGTTCAGAAAGTCATTAGGAGATGATTAATTGGGATGAGGCTGGGAGCTGCCTCCCGCACTGCAGCAGATGCATTGCTGCTGCAGCCCAAGGGCTCCCACGTGTCAGCAGCTGCCCAGGCTCTGCAGCCTGGGGACAGGTGGGTGAGACCCTGGGGTCACTGCTTACACCTCCTCCCATCGCAGTTTAAGGCCTTTCACTTGAAAACATTTAGTTCAATTAACCAGTTACGCTTCAGCTGCAGAGTCCCAGAGAGCTGGGGCTGGCAGATCCCACCTGCCCTGGTGGGACACATCCCAACCAGGGCCAGGCCTGTCCCACCTGCTCTTGGGCACCCAGAACACAGACCCAACCAGGCCCTTTTTTTCCTTCCCTCATCATCCCTGCGGTTCTTGCACTTGCTTTATTTGTGATGTGAAGCAGCAGCCTGCTCTGAAGGTCTTCTCGTGGGCCTCCAGGGAGATGTCAGGGCAATGTGGACGTCTCAGGTTCACCCTAAGGACTGGTGTCTGCGTCACAAACTGGTTTTATTCTTGAAATATTAATTGAATACGAAATCATAGATGTGTCATCTAGAGTGCGTGAAAGGATCAGTTTGCGTTGGGTAGTGGAGACCACGTTTCATGACAGAATAAATGAATTAGGGGAAATCAGTAACTCAGCCTGTCAGCCTGCACCAGCACCAGCTGTCACACCTGTCAGACATGGCTGAGGAGCTTTGTGTGTGGAAGTTATTACGGATGGAGCAAATTTTGGTTGCACAGATGCTGTAGTGTGTTATATGTAGAGTCCAGCTACATGTAGCTTTAGGTGAGTTTAGGCCCAATGGTTGAGTATGGAACAGAAGGAAAAAAGTCATTCTGCAGCTTAGATGGTTTTAAGTAATGGAGTTAAACAGGTTAATGAGCTGTGTGCACCCCAAGATCATCTATTTCCCCCAAAGGACACCAAAAGGCTCATAGGGCTGTGGCTCTCTCCCAGGCACTGATTGCAGCTTGCTAATTAACCTCCTCTTCTCATGGAGCTGCAGCAGGGAAGGAGATGCCTTGCCAGTCAACCCCCTCATAGCCTGTGGAGTTGTTTAACAGAAGGAGTTATGGGGGGGAATAAAAAAAAAAAAAAGGTACTAGAGAGTAAAATTACATCTACCATGACAATTTATGGCTTTCTAGCAACCAGTAAGTGCAGTGACATCTGCAGTCTCGTCCTGTCCAAAGGACAGTGAGGTCTGAAAGCTGCTGGTCACTCTGGCTAATGTCACACTGGAAGTGATTTACATTTGATTTTGTTACACGAAAGTGCAGAGCACAGACATAACTCTGTGTCTGGAAGAGGATGGCAGAGGTCTGGGGGTGTAATGGGGGTGGGCATCCCAATGTCAGGCTGAAATCTCTCTGCTTAGAGGGGTTTCCATCCTTCCTGCAGTGTAGTGGGGAGGAGCGGGTTTGTGTTCGAATTAGCTTGCAAAATATCACTTATTTGAAAACGAGGGGTCTTTGTTACATCTTCCCCATGACATGGGGCTCTTCAGAGCCCCAGTTGTGTCTCTCTGCAACAGGTAATGGTGAGTTTACTAGGGAGTCCAGGTAGGACCACGCCAAAAATAGTGCTCACCCAACCTTGGCAGTGAGACAAAGATGTATTTTCAGGTGTCAAAGCTACTCTGAGCTTCACATGCTCAGTTGTGCTAAATACCAAGATTCTCACCCCCAAAAATGTATAACCAGTTCAAGAACTCTGCTAGCAGCAGTGCCCACATGTGGGGAATTGAATGCCCAGTGTCAGCCCTTGGGGAGTAAATCTAGTTCATAACAGAGCAAAACACACAGTTCTGATGCTGGAGTCATTAAATCTTTGGCAAAGCTATAAAGGCAGAGTGACTAATGTTTTTAATATGCTCAGGAAATCCTCCACGTCAGATGAGATCAGAAGAAGCCATTAGTGAGGATGGACAAGGATTCTTCTCCAAACAAGTAATTGCACTTCTATAAACAGAGCATCACTTCAAAACTGCAGCCATTTACCCAGCATCTGGGGAAGCATAAAAATTTGATGTTTAATGTAAAGGTAGAGGGATGGAAAATAATTAGGATCTTTACAGTTCCAGACTTATTTTTCTCATCTACATTTTACTTCAGCCATTATATATTTAATGGGTTTATCCTGCTCTAATGGGTCCAGTATTGCCAAATTCCATTCACACTCAGAGACCAACCCTCACCAGCTTTGGTCTTTTTGATTAAAGGACTAAGACAAGGCTTTTTCTGAACACAGTCATTTCTTTTTTATAAAAGCCTAAAAAGCTGCTTGCTTACAGATCAGATTGTGGGGTTTTTTGAACATCAAATTGCAGCAAAAAAAAAAAAGAAGCTGTAACTTCAGATAATACCAAACACAGTTAGTGGAGATTTTTATTACTCACAGCAGAGGAGCCCTCCAGTGGCTCTCAAACACCGGTTGACCCTCAAAACCCCACTAAAGGCCACGAGTGCTGTGATAACAATTTTATGGGGAGCAAAGAGGTGGGTCAAGTTATACCCAAGCCATGAATCTCTCTCTCCAAGTCCCTTCCCAGATTAGCTGTGAGTCACTCACCAACACATCTCCTGCATTTCATGTTGTGCTATAAATCCCAGAGCTCCATTTCTGAAGAGAGTCCTCGCTGGTCTCACCATTGTCCTCACTAGTAATGGGCTCAAGCTGCAAAATTTGGATTCAAAGCTCAGAGCTGTTGGATTTAGGGTTTTAACTTGCCCGTTATAGAAATAAGAAACAGATGGGATTTGCAGGCCTGGTTTTGGACCCCACACTTCTCATAAGGTCAGTGTTGTTTAAGACAAATCAGATTTTAAGTCAGATTCATTTCTGCCTGGGGCACTAATGGCATATGCCAGAACAGAGTATCCTCAGGGCTGGAATCCTTAGAACCCTGAGCATGTTCTCTGTATCTCAGAAAAGAAATGTTGCTGCTGGTTCTGCGAGTGAGGTGAAATTAGTGGCAATTGGGAACATTTGTAGTCAGGGCCAGAAAGGTTCTCAGCATGCATTTGTACATGAAAGTTCCCATCTTTTTAGAACTTTATCACTGAAGACTGTACAATATCTCTTTTTTTTTTTTTTAATCTAATAAGGGTTCTGTGAGACACATGGAAGGGCAGGGCTTGATAGACTTCTTTGTAATTTACACGAAAAGAGCATCTTGTCTCAAAAACCCTGCTCCTCAGGGCAGACCTGGCAAACTGATTCCTGTGGGACAGCTCATGGAGGGAAGCGTTGTCACCTTCTCCAACCAAGTCTAGATGTCTTCTGTTTGGAAACATCACTTCAGCTGAAACAACTACTCAACTGAGTAGTGAAATAACAGCCTCAAGCTGCATTTTGCAGAAGGTCATATTAGAGTATCTCATGGTTCTGTTTGGCTTTCAAATCTAAATCCCATTTAAAATGAGGCTGTTGAGCATCTCCCAGTCTGCGGTGGTGTACAAGTGCCTGCGGTTTGCTCTTGTGTGTCACCCCCCAGTAACAACACAAATTCTGCAGTTCCTTGGAAAGGAGATTTCCTGGAGGGCTATCATTTGTTCCTGAGGACTCATGGAGGTGGTTTTAGCTGGAAAATGAGATTTACAGAAGCACAGCACTGAAGATGCACTGACAGGTGTTCTCTCAAGTGCCGCACAAACAGATCAGCAAAACACGGGCAAAACAAGCGGCTGTTCACAGGGTGTCTGTTCTACAGGCCTGCTGCTCTTGTCACAAAACTGGAGTATTTTATAAAAAAGCCCTTTACTATCAGTTGAGCCTCACTGTCAGACCAGCTGAGACAAGGGCAGTGCCTGGGGACAGAGCAGCCACGATGCTGCAGGGAATAAAGAGCGAAGGAGGGTGAATGTTTGGTCTATAAAGGCTTCCAGCCTAATGTGGGATTAGTGGAAAGAAAATGGACTATGCATTAAAATTCATGAAGGAGATGATTTAAGGGCTGTGAATAACAGGGCCACAATTCTGCAGGAGCAGGGATTTGGTTTTGTTTTTGTTTTCCAGAGCTAGTGGAAGAAATGAAGTCGCTGCCAGGATGTGTGTGACTGCTGCTGGCTCTGCCCTGGTCACTGGGTGCTGTGGGCACCCACAGCTGGAGATCCTGAAGGGTTAAACATGGGGACAAGAGGAAATTTGGATATGCAGCCTCTGAGATGTATATGCACAGACAAAATACATTTGGTGGCCTGTTTGACAGGCACATCTGCTTGTCCCTGGATCTCAAGGCTGAGTCTCTGGTGAGGAGGAGCCTCAGTGCTGGTTGGGTCTGGCCAGACCTTGGAACTCAGGGACATCTCTTGCTTTGAACACCCTCTGTGACATGTGCAGCCTTGGCTAAGTCTCTTAAATCTCCTGGAGACCAGCTTCCCTCTACAAAATGACCCAGGTTGTTGCTGAGCTGGGAGGTGTGACAGCATCAGTGGTGAGGGAGGACTTCATGCCTCCTTTTTTCTTCTTAATCAAGTTACATGAATCTCAAGTCCTTCAAACAAGGCTGTGGAAGGAAATCACCCTGTAATCATGGGTGATCCTTCAACTGCAGCACGTGGTGAGAGCTATGGGAAGGGAAGGAAGGCAACGAGTGTCTCCAGTTCATCATGGGCTAATTCTGAGAGAGCATCAAGGAGATCTATCTGGCTTTTCTTAATGACTTACTATGAGAAAGAATCATGCCAGGGGTTAATTCTTCACCCTAAGTTCCCTTCCATGAGGACAGAGGCTAGAAAATCAGTCATCTCCTTTTGTTCTGTGGTCTTAATATAGAGTAAAAGTGTAGTAATTTGTCCTAGATTTAACAGCTGAGGAAAAAAAAAAACACCTCCTTTGCATGGTAGGAGCACAATTCCAGGGTAGTTTAGGGTATCTGCTTGTTTTACAGTCATAGAAATATATTTAAATGCCAGCCATGGTGCACTCTAATAGGAATGTAGAGCCTAAGTGAATTATTGATTATTTTGCACATTCGATAAGGAGGCCAGAAGAGAAATGATGTCTATAATACAGAAATAGATTTGAAGCCTCCTGTGGGTTGTAACAGAAGTGTAAGTGTGAGAAGGTCTTAAAATAGCCATCAGCTTTCATTACTGCAGGTACAAAAGAGCCTGAATTAGTTAAATACTTCAGGTGGAGATCCAGGGAGAGGGGTCTGGTCCATGCCTGGTGGATTTTTTTTTTATTGCCATGATTGCTCTCAGCGGTGGGTGTTTGTGCTAACTGCCCCTAATTGCTGCCTTCCTTCATCTTAGGTGAACGTGGGCAGAAAATGTTCCAATTTAACAGGAAAATCTCAGGCACCATTTAGAGAGGTAGGTATTCTCCAGTCTCCCCTACCCCAGTCTCCGGGGAAACTGTTCCCATGCCATCCTGCATTTACATTTCTGTGCAGATAATTTCCCTGAGCCAAGTGCTGCTGGGAGGATTGCTGTAAAAAAAAAAAAAAAGCTCTTTTGATTTAAAACCTACAGAGAGTGCACATCTTTGGTGGTGGCTTTTGTACCAGGGTCACTGAATTGTTCCCAGTATTCAAATCCTCACCTGTCTGGTTCATGCGTGGGGGCTGAGGGATGGACAGACTGTGCTCTGGGTGAGAGTGTGAACAGCTGAGCCAAAGCCTCATCCTCCCCCCAGCCTGTGACCTTTTCATTGGTACTTGCACCTGGCAGGAGCAGCAATCATTCATGGAAGTGGCCTTGGAAACAGCTGCAGGTCTGACACTGTGGTTAAATTTAAAAAGGGTGATGCAGGCGGACGTGTGAGGGGAGAACATGAACACAATTGTTTGCTGGCCTGGCATAGACCAACTTAAAAGACAAAAGAGTAAAGGCTTTTAAGAGTAACAGTTGAGGGTTTTGGTGAGTAAGCCAGGTCTCTTCTGCTGAATACAGAACCACAGAATGGTCATGGTTGGAAAGGACCCCAACCGTCAACATAAAAAACCCCCACGATCTTGGCCACTAGTCCTGAAGTACCAAATCTAATGGCTTTTGAATACCTCCAGGGATGGTGACTCAACCACCTCCCTGGGCAGGCTGTACTAGTGCCCAACCACTCTTTAAGTATAGAAATTCTTCCTAATACCCAGTTTACAAAATACAATGAGGTTTGTGCAGGAACATTTGCAGAACGAGGGCACTGAGACCTGGAGCTGTGGCTGTGATTGAGAGCAGGGCAGGTCTGTGGCCACAAGCAGACAGAGCTGGGCACCCTTTGACCAGCTGGGTCAGGAAGGGTTTTGGGTTGGGACTTTGGGCAAGTTATCTGGGGCTGAGGGGCCAACAGCAAGTGGTCCAGGATTTGCTGTAGCCTTTATCTTCTCCTCCATGCTGGCAGCAGCTGGGATCTGGCTGGGGAGCTTCCACAGGGGCTGTGTCCTGCAGCAGATTGCAGTTGAGATGTACTCTCAGGGTAGATTGACACAGTAAATCCTTTCCCAGCTCAGAAATACCAATATTTTATTCTGGCAGAGCAATTCCCAGCCTGGGTCTGGCCATATGCTGTTCCTTCCCACCTACTGAACAGCACAAGCTGAGCCAGTGAAGTGCAGGTTGTGCCAGGGCTATGTTTCCTGCAGCAAAACCCTGTGAATGCCATTCTGAGTGACCTGGCTGTCCTGGGAGAAGGGAATTGTTGTTTTCCATGGAGCTAAACTCAGGGAAAATCTACTCATTATGCAGGAGAAAGGCTGAGGCAGCTGATTCTGTCTTCAGCAAGAAGCAAGTTTTTAAAAGCGGAGCAAAATTTGAAATAAAATGTGTCAACCTGAATGTTTGGTAGCAAGGCACTGCAAGAGAGCAGATGGAAGTGTAAAGGGGGGGGTTGTTGTTGGTTTTTTTCTGTGTCTAACACCTTTTGACAGTGCTCATCCCCTGCTTTAGGAATAACACCTTTTCAGTAATGACTCTCAGACAGCGCCACAAAAATCCTGCTGTCAGGAAAATTGCTGGTTGTCTGGCAGGAGTCAGGGAACGTTGGTTTGTTCTGTTTGTCTGTACTGAAATTCCAGCTAGGGTATCTTTCCTCTAGAAAAGTGGCCCTGCTTAGAGAGGCCAGGCAGAGGGCAATTATCTGTCTTTGCTTGCTCCATGTAATTAATTGACGTGGTTTTCTTCACGGGCATCAAGGGATGCTGCACTCGTCATGGAATGGACCATTTTGTCCAGAGCACAGACAAGAAAATTCCCCAGGGATTCAGGCCTGTCTCCTCAGGGAAGATGGATAAACCTGCCGTGTAGAAGTAGGGACTGGAATTTTTCCCATATCCTGCTACATCTCTGCCCATCTAAAAAGATATCCTCTTCTCAGAAGGGGGGGGGGGGAAACACGTTCCCAAGAAAAAAATTCAGTACTGGAAGCTGGCAGAGCTCTGTCCCCTCACAGAATTTGCAGTTATGTATAAAGTTAAACCTTGAGAAAAGAGCAATTCCATTCTTCCTGGCTAGCCTGGAAGTAACCATGCTGCCTGGTGCAGTCACAGCCAGAGCAGCTGCATTAGTAGAAATGCATTTTTTCAGAGTTTCTGGAGCAGGGAATTGTGCTGGGATTACTGGGTGCTTCCCCCAGCTCTGCCTTTGATTTGTGGTGTGTGCAGACCCCTTAATTTGTTTCTTTTCCCCATCTGTGAAACTGAGATAAAATCACAAGGGAATTGTAGGGTGTGATTCATTAATGTTTATTAGACAGAGGGAAATCCTTAAATGAATGGTGCTGTATTCCAGGAGGACAAAGTTCAAGACTGCAAAGAGGCTGATTAAAGCCAAATCTGCTATTCCCAGGGTAGGAGGCCAAAAAAAAGAAGAAAAAATAAAATTGAAAAACCTGACCTACCCCTGTGTCTGCCCAAAGCAGTGTGTGATGGAAATAATATCAACCAGAAGGTGCACACCTTCATGTCTATGTATCTATGAAAACCATGACATAATTATTAGTAAATGTATAGCAAAAAAGTGTCATGAGGGTGTGTTTGAAGTTTCTAAGAAGAAATAATCAACCAGTGTGTATGATCACCATGGATTCTGTGAGTTACCAGTGGCAACGTGGCCTTAGTTGATCCAGGCTGGGAATTGTTCTGCCAGAATAAAGTACTGGTATTTCTGAGCTGGGAAAGGGTTGTTGTGGTGCTGCAATTAACCAGTTACCTCAGCACTCTCCTCTCTAGGTTAGTAAGGGCAGAAAACCAGCTTATCTGCCCTGATTTTACAATGCCAGATGAAACTTTATAGGTTTGATGCATCTGATCTTGGCAGCGTTGGGACTGATGTCACGTTTCCCGAGCTTTGCAGGGCTTTGCATTCTGGCTCAGCCCTCGCCCTGAGCCTGAGCCAGTGGGTAAATATTAATCCCTTTGTGTCAGGGCTGGAAATTGAGGCGATCGGTGACAACTGGTGGCAGCAGGTGGCCTGAACTCCATGCTGGTGTGATGACAAATGCCCTGCCCCTGATCCGGCCCAGTGGATGGTGAAACATTAACATCCACGGGGCCTGTCGGGGGAACAAAACGCTGTGACGTCCGGACAGCGCACGGGGCTGTGGCAGGAGCAGGGCTGTGGCAGGAGCAGGGCTGTGGCAGGAGCAGGGCTGTGGCAGGGGCAGGGATGTGGCAGGGGCAGGGATGTGGCAGGAGCAGGGATGAGGCAGGGGCAGGGATGTGGCAGGAGCAGGGATGAGGCAGGAGCAGGGATGTGGCAGGAGCAGGGATGTGGCAGGGGCAGGGATGTGGCAGGAGCAGGGATGTGGCAGGAGCAGGGATGTGGCAGGAGCAGGGATGTGGCAGGAGCAGGGATGAGGCAGGGGCAGGGATGTGGCAGGGGCAGGGATGTGGCAGGAGCAGGGATGTGGCAGGAGCAGGGATGTGGCAGGAGCAGGGATGTGGCAGG
>NW_009952560.1:2495676-2511195 GCF_000747805.2 Chaetura pelagica | reverse complement strand
GCCTGCGGCGAGACCCGGTGGCCTCGGTTAAACGTTTACACGGAAAAGCTGCGGCCACACGCGCGTTGCGCAGGTTCCCGGTGTGTCAGCTGAGCAGCACAGCTCAGGGTCCCTGCTCTCCCCGTCTCTCCCGCAGGGCTCGCCAAGCACGGGGCCATCGGTGTCACCCAGCCCCGCCGCGTTGCCACCATCTCGGTGGCCCAGCGGGTGGCCGAGGAGATGGGCTGTGCCCTGGGCAGCGTCGTCGGGTACCAAGTCCGCTTTGATGACTGCACCAGCGAGGTAGGGCTGTGAGGACTGTGTGTCCTCCTGTGCCCTGGCAGGCTGTGGTGGGATCAGTGGGCTGTGCCTCGGTTTCCTGCCTGTGGGCCTCTCTGTGGAGCAGCACGGCCCTGTTGCTGCGCCTGGGGCTTTATCTGTCCCAGCTGAGGTGAAGCTGCAGTTGTGTGTATCATACAACTCATTTGGTAGAGTTATGTGAACACCTTACAAGTGAAACAGTGCCAGGCACCTGTGATGCAATCTGGTTGTGTGTTCTGGACACATATGTGATCTATGTAGAAGAGTTTTCCTTTACTTTGAAGTAAAAATCCAGGATAACAGCTGAATGTCTAATCAAACCTCTCAGGATACTGCCATCAGGTACATGACTGATGGCTGCTTGTTGAGGCAAATCCTGGCAGACCCTCTTCTCAGCAAGTACAGTGTCATCATTTTGGATGAAGCCCACGAGCGGAGCCTCAGCACCGTGAGTGTCACCTTGTGTCTGTCCTTTTGGGTCACTGTTTGTACTTTGTTGAGGTCCACTCAGACCTTTCTTTCACTTTTGCACAATCCCCAAGGATTGTGTCTGACTTGCCAGGGATGCACTTTGTGCTTTTGCTGTCCTAAGAGCATAGAATTACTGCTTTCTTTATTCTATCCTGTATAATCTGAAAATAAGATGTGGTTGGTGATCTTATTGGAATTGTAGCTGTTGTACTTGAAAGCAATAAAAACTTAGCTGGCTATTGGACACTTTTCCAAAATTTCCAAGCCAGCACAGTGAACACAAACCTCTAGAACCCTAATTTAAAAAAAAAAAAACCAACCAAAAATGCAGACAAGCAAACAAAGTCCTGGAACATCTCTCTCACTCTAAGGCCTAACGTTTCATAGGGCGTGTGTATGACTGTGCCAAAGAGATTAGGGCTTTTGGGGTCATGGAAGTGTCCAGACTGACCCAAGTACCAAAAAGCTATCAAATGTCACCCTGACCCTTCTGTGGCAAGGGGAGTGAAACTCAAGTCACTCAGTCCTCAGGAGATTGTGTTGTGTGTCAAACAACCTCCCAGTCCAGGTAGGGAAGAGAGAGAAAGTTTTCTGCATCTCCCTTCTGCCCTCAAGCTATTGCAAGTCTCTGAGCAAGGATGATGTAAGAAGTTACTCCTATATCATCTGTGTCTAACTAAAAGAAACAGGTTTTTTTAAGAAATCTAAAGCACTGCAGAGTGTACTAAACTTGCTGAAGTTGTAACAATAAATAGTACAACAGAGGAGGGGGTATGCTCGGGCAGGTGACATGTGCTGAACAAAGGAGGTGACTTTTAAAGTGAATCTGAGGTAACTGCTTGCAAGTGACTTGCCTGTGAGAGATAAAAATGAAAACCAAAGGATTTTAAGTCACACTGATTCTGTTTGTAGGCTGTGAGAAGAGCTGATAAAAATATTAATTGCATTCTAGAAGCTAAATAGGATGCTCACAGGACAGAGTGTGTGTGTCCTTCTGAGTGCTTAGGCCTTGAAGATGCAATTTTCTGGCTTCACTGTATCTGTGGGATAAAATCAGTCCCTTCCAAGTTTGTCAGGCATTTCTAAGGGAGCTGGGATGCTAATGTCATTTGCTTCTGTCTTTCTGTTAGGATATTTTGTTTGGTTTGCTGAAGAAACTGTTCCTACAGAAGAAGCCCCCAGACAGGGAGACAGCCATGAAAGTGGTGGTGATGTCAGCCACCCTGGAGGTAGACAAGCTCTCGGAGTTCTTTGGACACTGTTCAGTGCTGCATATTCCAGGAAGAAGTTATCCTGTCAAGGAGATATTCTGCAACCTGCTCAGCCCACGGGATGTGGGCAGCTCTGCCTATGTTACAGAGGTCTGGCCTGTTGTGTTTTGTTTCTGTGTTGTGTTTTTGGTGTGATTGTTATCTGTGACCATAAGCGTTAGCTGCTGTGTTACTGGGTTCTTCACATCTCTACAGGATATGGTGAAGAATTAATCAGCACCATGAGTTTTAGAGAAAGTGAGATTCCAGCTGTTATTGGGTTGTTTCTTGTTCGTTTCAGGCTGTAAAAGTGGCACTGAATGTCCACCTGAATGAACCAGAGGGTGACATCTTGGTTTTCCTGACAGGTGAGACTTAAAAACTGATGTTTATTCCAGGTGAGGCATGGCATTGCTTCCAGTACATCCTTCCAGTGACTGTAGTTTGTTCTAGAGCAGTAAGTGGAGAAGGGAAAGCTGCAGGTTGAGGCATGTAGTCCTGTGAAGTGGTATTTCTCATCCATGCCTGTCAGATCAGACAGGAAAAATATTAGCTTAAAAATTTGCATAAGCTCTTTTCTTCCTGTGCCAAGTTTACTCTGTGTTGTCTTCGTGTTTTGTTTTATTATTCATTCAGGAAAGGAACATTTCTTTAATTACAAAAACCTACATCAATCTATGGGCCAGGAACTCACTTTTATGCATTTTTTTTTTAAAGGAAAAGCCTGGGTGGGAGGCACTGTGGGAAGACTGGATGTCACCTCCTGAGCTAATTCTCATTAAGTACTACTTCCTTCTTGGAAGGGTGTTGATGACTCTAATATGAGCAAAACAATTTTGTTTAAAGATGTTGCAAGCTGGGAGAGCAGAGCTGTAGCTAAATAGGTCACTTAAGTGCTCTTGTGTGGGTTTTTTTTAGGTCAAATTGAGATAGAAAGAGCTTGTGACTTACTTTTCAAGAAGGCAGAGTCTATTGACTACAGGTATGAAGTGCATGATCGCTCTGTGGAAGGCCTGCTTATCTTACCCTTGTATGGGTCCATGTCAACAGGTGAGAGCACAAAATGTCCTGTGAAACTTAAATGACATAAATGTTGACTGCAAGAGTTGTTAACAGTATCCTACTCAAAGGCTTCTGTTGTGAGTGGAGAAAATGGCATTAATTAACCTATTTGTTACAACACTGTTCTGTTTGGATTTCTGTGGTGTTCATCAACTAATCAAACTTCAGCCTCTTCTGCACTTGCACTGAAGCCTTCAGTTAAAGTTCATATCCACTGGAAATGGACTCACATAGCATCAAGGTCTCCAGCTTTGTCTAACTGGAAGTTCAGAAGTCTGCCTTAGGCCCTCATGGGTTATTTTAGATTGAAAAGATATTACCAGCAGGTGTTTGGTGGTGAGAGCAAACCTGTAAGGGAAGATAGAAGCAGTACAGTGTTACACCACATAGAAATGTACAGAAGGAGTTTATCTGTTTTGTTTGGCAGCAGAACCACCATTAGTTTCAAAGAATGAAAACCAAAGGGCCTTTGATCTTTACAGACACTGTATTTTCAGATGAACTCGAGCGCGATGTGTCGGTGTGTGGGTGCAGTGTGTAGAGTGCCAGGAGGCTGAATAAGTGCCCAAAAGAGCAGGACAGCAATTTCCATCTGGAAGGGCTGCTGATAGGAAAGATCTGGTCATGATCTACTGAGAGGGAGCAAAAATTTAACCTTCTTGAGAGAGCAAAATAAAAAGCTGTGTAAAAGAAAGGTGTAACATCTTCCTTACTCCATGATGGGTGTTAGATTCCTGACTGCGAGTGAAGGTTTGTTTCTTTCTTTTGTGGTAGTTACTGGGAGGCTGTTGTATTTTAACATTTTTAAAATACACAACAGAGAATTTTCCTTAAAGAGATTTTTATATTTTTCAAGTATAATAAATGAGAAAAACCTCAGGGTAAAGGTGAAATTCTACCTTCCTATTTTGTTCCTTGGAGAGCCAAATGAATTAATGGAAATTGCATATGCTGCTTTGTTACATGTTCAAAGATGTGCTGGAAACTTGAGGGTTTTAACAGAATCTTTTCATGTTCACCTTCACTTGCTCTGATTGTTCAAACCCTTCATGAAGATTCTATTTAGACCAGACATCTTGTTTGTTTTTCCTAGCTCTGGGTTAGGAAATATCCAGGAGAGTCAGCCTTTCCTGGTCTCAAAATGTTCTTGAATATTCAAACAACAAAGTGAATACCCTTTAGTTATTTGCTAAAATAACACAGAATCTGTATTTTAGAATATTATGGGATTCACTTTCTGATTTCATCCAGATGACTTTCATTAAGTGTTTGGGTAAATCTGCACAGTGTTAAGAGATGTGGTTTGAAATCAGAGCCCTGTATTATAACAGATTGACTGACAACTTGTTGTTTCAGATCAACAGAAAAGAATATTTTTGCCAGCTCCCACAGGCATCAGGAAATGTGTGGTATCCACAAACATTGCTGCAACATCCCTGACCATTGAAGGAGTCAGGTATTGTTTCCTATCCTTCATAAAAGCTCTAACAGGGAATAATTCAGGAAATTTTACTAGATTTGGAAAAACACACCTTCCTTCTGCTACTATACCTCCCCAATAATCAGCTCTTGCCTTTTTTCTTTGTGTGTAGTGAATAAAAAATACCCAAACAAACCCCTTGATACTGTTCTGTAGTCTTAGACACAACTAATATTTCTGTACCCTAGTCTGAAATCAAATCTCAGCTCCATTAAATCAACATAGTCTCCATTTTCTGTGACATCCTGTAGACTGAACTGTTGCAGGGCTGCAACTGACCAGTGCAACTACTTGTTTGCAGCAACTGGGTAATTGTCTTGCTTTGAGGATTTTCATGTGGCAGGTACCTGTCTGTCTCCTGACACCTGTCTTATTTTCTCCTCTGACAGAGTGTGAATCTTTTTTTCAGATACGTTGTAGATAGTGGATTTGTGAAGCAGTTGAATCATAACCCCCGAGTTGGCCTGGACATACTGGAGGTGGTTCCCATTTCAAAGTAAGTTTTAAAAAGGTCATGTGCTTGGTGTTTCTGGAAGTTGCTCTAAGAATACTGTGTGATTATTGATCTGAAGTTAAAAAAAAGTGAGGAGGAGCAGCTTTGGGGCTCTAATTTAATGCCATTTTGTTTGCTGCTGAATAGAAAGTGGTTCAGGACATATAATTTCATATAAGTTACAGGCATTAAGAAGGAATTAACAATACACTGTTTGTTGTCTGAAGAGGCTCACATGTCATCCCTGTGAGTACAACAGCCTGATTCAGAGGAGCATTAAAAAAAAAAAAGATCTTCCTTTGCACAGAAATGCTGCTTCATTCTGCTGGGCCTGTCTAGCTGGGCTTCTCAGTGGCTTCACAGTCTCATCTTCCATCTACAAGCACAGGAATTGCTGTTATTTCCCATAATGACAGGGTTCTCTTTGGATAAGAACAGAAGGAATCAAGGGTTTGGATGATTTTTGGTTTGTCCCTGCCTTTCTGTCCTGGCAGGAGTGAAGCCAGGCAGCGAGCGGGCCGGGCAGGCAGGACATCATCCGGGAAAAGCTACCGGCTGTACAGCAGGGAGTTCTGGGAGCAGTGCATGCCTGATCACACTGTCCCGGAGATCAAGAGGACCAGTCTGACATCTGTGATCCTGACCTTGAAGTGCCTTTCTGTGCATGATGTCATAAGGTAACCTCCATGGAGGGGGCAGGATTATCATTTTTTTCCCCGAGTCTCAGCACAGGCACCAGCAGACAGGATTATGTCCCCAGCCAACTGTGGCACTTCAGTACAATCAGCTTTTCTCTTCTGTCTTTAATGCCAGATTGGATCTTGAGCTTGAATTTAGTTTGAGGTTTTGCCAAAACTATCTCCTTCTGACTGACATAAATATTTTAAAAGCTTAGTCTCTTTGGAATTGTTTAATTTTAGGATCACATGTGTGCAAAAAATAGTTTGTCTTTGCATGTGCCATGCTGGGGTTTATCATTGTAAGTCTTCAGCTTGAGGCTGTGCTTGTAGTAACACTGAAGATGTTTATGTGCACTTTGGAAAGAAACCTGTATTGGAAGGTTACACAAGTATTTTAATGAAACATGAAAGCTAACAAAGCTATACAGGGACTGAAGAGGGAGATTGGTTTACTTTTTTTACTTTCTTTTCTTCTAGATTTCCCTATTTGGACTGCCCTGAAGAAAGGCATATTTTGGAAGCTCTCAAGGAACTTTACCAATGTGGTGCAATTGACAGGTAAAAACAAAGGGGTATAGTCACTGCAGGAATTCAAAATCTAATGGTTGGACTGATGTTGATGAGTTGTTCATGTGGACTGAATGACTTCCCCTGGCAGTGGAATATATTTCCTTATTAGACCAGGAAGCTAACTACTGAGGTTTCATATACCCTCTGTAGAATTAGGGTTGGAGCATGGCTTAGGATTGAGAGATACAGATTAATTTCACCACATTGTCTTGGAGTTCCTGAGTGACCTCAGACAAATTACATCAGCTCTCTGGGCTGTAGTTCTTGACAGCAGATCCCAGACTGTTGTGACGAAGCAGCTTAGCATGAGCTGTGTGGCCCATCCAAGAACTCAAGATGAGGAAGCAAGATCTTATCCTAAGCTTCCAGGAATTCTTCTTGAAGAGAGAAAATAAAAAATAATTTAAAAAAATCTGATACACTTGAAAAGGTGGCTTTGCCTGCCATGAAGCGTAAGAAAAGCAGAGAAATGTGAAACGTTCTTCTGCTGGTGACACTTGTTTCATGTCTTCAGCACCTCACTGGGCACACACAGCCTGCAGGGTCAGAATGGCCATGGGGAAGAGCTGCTGTTGTGCTCTTTGTATGTGGGGGCTGACACTGTGTTTGTTCCTGTTGACATTTAAAATACAGTTTTGTTGAATCTGGTGTTTGAATTTTTTCCTGGGATAAGGAGAGGCCACGTGACAAGACTGGGTGAATTCCTGGTGCAGTTTCCCCTCCCTCCCAACCTGACCTGTGCTGTCATAAAAGCTGCTTCTCTTGACTGTGAAGATCTGCTGCTTCCCATTGCAGCCATGTTGTCTGTGGAAAACGTCTTCATTCGTCCAGGTAGGAATTCTGCTTGGACAGGGACATCTTGGCACACACTGCCTCACCTGGAGACCTTTTCTACAGCTTCCCTCTCTGGGGTTTTTTGCTCTTAGTAATTTTCTGTGCTAAGAGTTTGTGAGGTCAGGGTATCTCACAGATGTACCTCGAGGTTATAAAGTGGGAACTGATGCTGCATTTTGAACAATGGCAGCACAAGTGTTTTCATGAGAGTCAGGAGACTCCTGCTGGGGAGCAAGCTGGTCTCCTCAGTTGGACCCAACACTAGTGGAAGACATATTTACCTGAAACTAATGCTTTAAACAACCCTCATGGTGCATTAGGAGGGAGATTCCTCAAGTGCAAGGCCTTGTCTCCCAGGGTACATGGTAGCAGATCTGTGGGGAAGAGTGTCAACATTAGGACAAATAAAAAGTGGCACTTTGCCCATAGGCTTTTACAGCTCTCTGTGGTCTTGGAGTCAGGACACATGGCATGCTGGGAACTGGACAACAGCTCCTGCAAAGACTTCAAAATAGCTCCAAAGACTTCAACATAGCATGGAATTGGGTTTCATTTGTCTTAAGGCTGTGAAGCAACATATGCGAGTGGATTGCTGAGAGGTCATCTGGGGAGAACTGTTCCGGGAGGGAAAAGAAAAAACACTCACCAAAAAAACTGAGATGCCAGGGCATATGTTTTACTGTTGGTCTAAGTACAGACAACAGGACTGATTAGTTTGTTTTTAAGGAATGGGACTTGCTTCTGGATTGGCTTTTCTGTTCAACTTAGCCAAACAGATCTTGTAAGTTACTCTGAGAAGCTCATCTTGTCACTGCCTCAATTTTTCTAAATGGAAAAAGTAGTTTTGCTGTGGTTCCAAGTGGGCATCTCTCACGGGTGATAAACCCAGTCTCCCATGTCCTGCTTCCTATCTCCTTTCCCCTCTAGTCTGTCACCCCCTTAAGCCTGCAGCTTCACTACATATAGTCTATGTGTGACACAGTCCTTGTGGGAGACCTTTGTCCTTTCTAGTCACTGATTGGCTCTTCTCCAGTTATCTCTGTAGTCTATTAACTGTGCCCGTTAGTGCAGCAGCTGAAGACACTGCTGACACTACTGATAGCCTGGGTCCTGCTCTGGGGTCTTTCCCATTCCTACAAATGTGTGTTTGCTTTCCCATCCTCCCTCTGGCAGTGTGCCCTAGTTATCTGTTCAGCTAGCTGATAGAGCATACGTGTTCCTTACTCTCCAGCAGCCCTGCACATTAGGACACAGAGTTCTCAAGTCCACTTGCTCCTGTGCAGTGTGGACATGACCAGACCTCCTTGTTTCCCCAGAGTTATTTGTGACAGCCACAGAGATGATCTGCAGTCCAGCCCCCATGCACTGCATTGGACCTTGCAGCCATATCCCTCTCTACAAAGGGGAATAGGTTTTGCTGAGGAATAAATTCTTTGGGTGTTTAGAACTTGAAATAACACTTGGGAAATGTTGCTTTTGCCCTGGCACATTCCTAGCATTTAGTGAAGGTGAATTCCCCCTGAAGTCACAAGACCACATTTTTTCTAGACTCTTATTATTTTAAGACCTCCATTACTATGGCTCTTGAGTGCTAGGACAAAAGCTGAGTTAAACAGATGAGATGCTGCTATGAAGGGATGGTTTCAACAGGCTTGATTTTTTTTCTCCTGGAGCAAAACTTTCACCTGGTCTCTGTGAGCTGTTTCCATGTCTGCATGTGAATTCGTTGTGAGAGAGCAAAACATAGAACCTTTCTTTCTGAGAGACCAGAAGTCTTCCTCTAGTGCCAACTGATAAGATTAATCACAAATTTAATAGATTCTATGTATTGTCATTCAGCAGTAGTGAAAGGAGAAGAACTGTAATTGCAGCTGTGCAGGAGAGTCAAATCTAAAAATAATAGGATTAAAGAACCAAGACTGTCAAGCACACTTTGGAGAATTGCTGATAGAAAATTAAGCAGGAGTGATAAATAAAAATTGCTTTGTTGACATGAGATATAACTTACACTTCCTCAGGTGATCCTCAGAAGCAAAAGGAGGCAGAACTTCAACACCAGGAACTTGCCTCACAAGTGGGAGGATGCAATGACTTTGCAACCCTCCTAAATATATTTGAACAGTGCAAAGCAAGGTATAAAATGATCCCTTACAGTAAGTGAATTTTACATTGCTCATAACTCCCAGCTGCTGCTGATAGTTTTAAAATATATTGTGTATATGCACTTGCATGTCATCTTGCCTAATTGCAGATTCATTCCATATTGTGATGTGTAATTTCTATCAAGACATGTATTATTTAAACTAACAAAGTATCTGCCTGTGTAGGTTGCCTTCTTTGTACGACCATAACAAAAAATAGAGGCAACCTACTGCCTTCAGCTTACAAAGGGCTTCTTTATAATACAAGTATTTCTGTTCTCAGCAAGACTCCTTCAGCTTGGTGCCAGAAATACTGGATCCATTGGAGGGCTTTAAAATCTGCTTTTAGTGTGGAAAAGCAACTTCGAGAAATAATCAGTAAACTGAAACAGGTAAAAAAAACCCAACAAAACACTTTATATATGATTGAGTTTTACAAGTTTCTATTTAAGACATGTACTGGGCTACTGAGCCTTTGCAAGGTGGCTGCTGCCTTTCTCCAGCGGAAACTAATCCACTTAAATATTTATTAGTGCATCCTTGCTGTAGCTTCTGTAACTTGACAGGTATGATGGTGGTAAAAAGCACAAAGGAAAGTTTTCCTCCTTTCCTCATAGTTTCCATAGAATGAGAAACCCAGAGTTTAAAATCCATGAGATGGAGAGGGTAGAGCCACCTTTTAATGAGCAAAGATCCTGATGCTTGTTGTTTTTTCTTTACAAAGCTCCCAGACTTCCCTAAAGAGACATTTGAAGGCTCCAGAACTGAAATTCTAAGAAGATGTCTGTGTGCTGGATACTTCATCAATGTAGCTAGGAGGTAAGTAGTGAAGTTGGGGGAACTGAATGGAAAAGACATTATGCATATTCTTTAGAGGTGTAGCTGTACATGGAAGCAGAATGGTAAGGCCATAGATAGTGAAATTCAGCAATTGCAGCTGGAGGTGGTGTTTTTTACAGTTTATTCTGGAAGGATGTTCCCCTGCTTATATATTTGAATAATTTCTTCCATGCTGCTGCTGATTTGTTTGGTTAGTGCTGCTGTCTTATCACAGCAAAGTATGTTTCATTACATTTTTTTTTTTTTTTTTCTCAAACCTTTCAGATCTGCAGCCAGGACATTCTGCACAATGGATGGACATGGCAGCACAGTCTATATCCATCCTTCATCTACAGTAAGTGACCAAATTCTGTTAGTAAAGGATCTTTAAAAGGAGTAAGATGTGGGTCCCTGTAAACTCTGCCTGTCCTCTTTGATTTGTGCTAACTTATGGCCAGGAGAAGCACTGCTGCATTGTTCATTTAGAGAGTGGAGAAGAGCCTCACTTCTTCAAATTTGATAAATGTTTGGCTTATTAAATGAGTGTGACACAAGCTGAGCTTTCCCTCTGGCTCTTTGGATTTCCTGGGCAGTTCCAAGCAAATCATTTTGCCTCAGTTTTCCTGCCTGAAAATGTAGGGTAATGTCAGCTTTGTCTCATTCTTGCATCTGAAGCATTTGAAGATGGAGGGTGCTGTAGAAATAAAAAGCCTTTTTAATCAGTTCTGAAGTAATATTTTACTTCTCCAGTTGTATAATCAGGAGACTCTCCTAGAGTGGATCATCTTCCATGATGTCACAGTGACCTCCAAAATCTACGTCCGGACAGTGTGTCCTGTTCGCTACGAGTGGGTCAAAGACTTGTTGCCCAGACTGCATCAGATTGATGCCTATGAACTGAGCAGTGTGGCAAGGGAAGAAGTGACTGAGGAGGAAATAACCAAGTGGAAGCAGAAGGAGGATCTCAAAAGGCAGTATGGTAAGCATATTCCTAGTCTGTGTCTGTGGTTTGGGAGGTTTCCTTGGTTGTTGTGGACACGTGTGTATATATCATGTCACTGAATGCATCTTGGACTAGTAGATGTTGATCTGGGTGTACTTAACGTACACATATGTGCTTAATGTGCTTGATATGTGTAGCTCTAGCTGTTATCTTGTCTTACTACAGCTCTGGAACCCTTTTCCTTCCTCAGCAATCCATGTAGTGATGTTTGTCTGCTGGTTCTGGC
Organism: Chaetura pelagica; assembly: GCF_000747805.2. Classification (NCBI taxonomy): domain Eukaryota; kingdom Metazoa; phylum Chordata; class Aves; order Apodiformes; family Apodidae; genus Chaetura; species Chaetura pelagica. Next base: position 2,499,866 of record NW_009952560.1, on the reverse strand, counting down.
CATGATCCCCCCTTCTTTTTGTTTGCTATAACACAGAATTGAATAAAAGCATTTTGAGTCTGACCAGTATTTAGGCTTGTAAAGGGTATCTACCCAAAGTAATCATGTCCTGAGATGGAGAAGTCCTAAGTGCTGGGGTGGAGGTGAAGGGAAGAAAAACCCCAAACCCAAAAACAACTGGAAAAAACCCCACCAAACAAAAAACACAGAGGAAAAAGTAGCAAATTTTGGTGAATGCCTCATTCTGACAATTTATTTAATGCCACGTGTTTAAATAGTCAGTTTTAATAAAAACTGGTGCCTGCTAACTGATCTAGCTACTTGACATTCTTTGCATTCTTCTGTCAGCAGGTTTCATACAGCAGCTGAGTATTTGTGGGCTTCTTTACTCTTGAGCTGACCCTCCCAAAACATGAATTCAATGTAGAGCTCAGGCCCTGGCAGTATAGATTCTCTTCAGTTTCCTTAACAACAGAACAAATGTAGGCTCTTGTCCTCAGATCACCATCTCTTTCTGCACCTGCATTATTTTATAAAACAGCCATTTAAAATGATAAAAACTGGAAATAACTTTGGTTATAAATCTGCTGGAAAGGATATTTGCATTATTGGATGACACAGAGGAGCCTCATCTATTTATCTGAAGTTCAAGGAGCTGAGCTTTGTTCTCTTTATCCCCCTTCACTTTTTTACTTCACCAGGCAATTGCAAATTAATTTGAGATTAATATTGACCTTGAAGATGATGTATTTCTTGAAGCTTCATGAAAATAGGTGGCTGAATAGCTGACAGGTTTAATTAATGCCCAATGGAAGGAAAGGTTGCAGCATGAGCTGAATTATTATTTGGCTCCAAAACAAAATAATTACAAATATTCTAAGAGTGCTGATTAAAGCTCCTTCATATCAAAGAATCTGGTGCCCAGAGCCCTAGGAGCAGGCTGCAGTGGCTGCTTCATTCACACAATACTTTAGGTTCTCAGAGTCTTTGAATTTGTTTTTTTAAATTATTTTGAATTTTATTGTAAACTGAAAATATTTTCTGCTTTTCTTCTGTGAAAAGCCCTCCCAAGGTCTCAGCTCAGTGGGAGAATAAGCATTTCAAATGGTGCCTGATCTGGAGCATTGACTTTTCCACTCCTTTATCTGTGTGTTATCCTCCCTCTTCCTCCCATCTCTGGACATTTATAAGGATAATTTATTCCAAGCTTTTTGTTTTTTCCTGCTCCCAGTGCTGTTCCTCTCCTGCCTAAACCTGAGATTGAGAGGTGTAACTTAGTGAAGAGATGGAAACACAAGATGTGCAGTATCTGTTACAATAAAAAACAAGATACACATTTGAGGACAACATGAGCCCAGCTGCAAATATTGACATGGCCGTTAAGACACGATTTTTAATTTTAATTTTATTTTTCTTTCCCTGCTGTGATACAGTCTGTCCTCTCTGGAGGGGATTCAAATGACTAACTGGGACTTGAAAAACATTTGAGACTCTGTTGGGCTTTTTTTGGGCCATTTTAGAAATAGGAGGAAGTGTAAGGCTGGTTGGTTTGGTTGGTGTTTTACCTAGAAGAGTATATTTCTGTTTCTCTCTCCAGAAGGAGTCACAGACAACTCTGCAAAGAAGATGGAGAGAAGGAATGATGATAAATCCATATTGGATGCTCGAGCTCGTTATTTTGAGAGAAAGCAGCAAAGAGCCCAGGGTCTGAGTGGCCCCTTGAAAGAAGTGGGGTAATTGTCATGGCTGCTCTGCTCCTGCTGTGAGGAAAGGCATTGGTGCAGTTGTTCTGGGCACGTTTGCATAATGCAAAATGACTAACTGGAATGAAGGGAAACTTCTGCTTTGTGGTAAGTTGGAGTGTTGAGGCACAGAAACACAGTCTTCCTCTGCTGCATCCAGCACGGAGAGATGACCGAGCTGAGTTTTGTTGCCACGTGACACAGTCAACAATGCAGTGGTCTCAAATGTGGAGGTGGTGCCAGTTCTGTGGTATTTAGTTGACTTAAATGTCTGGGTGGTCTCAGTGCCATTATTAATAAAAATTTCTTCAATTTATTTTTTTTTTCCTAAAAGGAGTGGAACTGCCCCATTTTATCGACTTGACTTTGATTGTGGCTGGATAATCTTTCTGCTCCTACACAACTCAGCAGAGGGCTTTGTTTAATGCTGGAACCATCAGGGTCTAAGTTCAAAAGGACATTTGTCCCCTGCATTCTCTGTCACAGTGTTGCTCCCACTCTGTATTGTGCTCTGCCATGTACAGTGATGGTTCTGGCTGAAGATGTCTTTGTATTCGAAGTATTTTGTACATGTTTTCCCATTCTTGTTAGCAATGCAGATTTATTTTTCTTTGGTCAGGGATGACTTAGCACTGTGTGTTTTCCATTTGGCAAAAATAACCCCCAGCAGTCAATCCAGTACTCAGGGAAGTCCCTCAGCAGATCTTCTGCCTAATGGGCTGTTTTTCTGAGTTTGGTGACTGTTATTTTTAAAATGTATAGATTTCTGACTGAAGAATGAGTTTCTAATATGCAGGAAGAATACACAAGGAAATAACTAGCTTTTTTTTTTTTTTCCCTCAACTCAGGTATGTAAAAAACAAAGATGCTTTGTGATCATAAAGTTTGTTTCCTTCTCAATAAAGAAGAAATCCCCTCCTATCACCTGAATTGTCCTAACATGTTCCAGTGCTTCAGGCTGGAGCTTGTCTTTTTTGCTGTTTTTTACTTTCAGTAAGGAAGAATTTTTATCAGTTTCCAAAAAAAGACAGGAACAACCTCCTGTCACTTTTCCTGCCCAGTTCTTTGCACCACGTGTCACCTTCAGTTGGTGTTCAGGTGACACTTGGTGTAAAAGGCTGAGCTTTCCACCTCTGCACTGCACAGGTTGCAGCTGAGCATAAGCTCTCAAAACCCTTGGGATTCTCCTGTGGGGAAGATGATTCATATTTCTCATCATGAGGGAGCAGCTCAGATAACTGTCCCTCTTTCTGTGATTGAAGCTGTTCAAATGAAAAAGCTGAGGCTGGTCTGTGGATTGGCCAAGTGTAGGGACAAGGGGTGATTCCTGTCTGGGAATGCAGGAGAGGCTGCTGGGGCCAGGCTCTAAGAGGCTTAAAACTGCAGCAGCCCTGCAGCTGTCACTGGCAATAGCAGGAGCCAGCCCTGATGCCTCTGCTGCCGAGCCAATCTGAGCCCTGGAATTCCTAACGGCAGGAGAATCGCTGCTCAATTGCTACTCCCTGCTCCTTTTCTGTGCCTGCTCCTTATCTAGTGCCTCTCTCCTCCCTCAGGGAATGCACAAATCCAGGAATTGCTGGTTGTGATCAATCTGTAGAAAGGGGCTGGTTTCCAATTCCTCTTCCATGGGCCCCTTTCTCCCGTGTTCAGATGGGTTTGTTCTGTCACACCCTTCTGCAGACTCTGCTTTAGAGCAGCCACCACTTTGGACTAAACCTATAGTGTGAGTTGCAGGAGCTCACCAAGGATTGCTCTTCAGTTTGTATGAGACTTGCAGTGTCATGGCTGCTTCCATGTCAAATGACATCAAAGACACCCGAGGGCTGAGCTGAGGAGCCAGGCTGCCTGCTCCTGCTCGGGGCTGCCTGTCTCTTGCCAGATCCTCATGCTGTCTGATTGTATTTATTATGCTTTTTTTACTTTCTTCTCAGAGCACTAAAGGAGGGTTGTGGGTTTGTGCTGGTTTCCCCTCCTTGTGTCCTAGGGCTGTTCAGAGGTTTTGAAATTAGAATTTAAGACGAAGCAAAAACGGTCTGAGGTAAAAAACCATGAGATTGCAAAATCTCCTCCAGGAAAGCTGGAAGGAAAGTCAGGGTTGGTGCTTCCAGCACGGGCAGCCTCTTGGTGAAGAGCTGGGAATGCTCTGCAGCCCCCTCGGAGGGAGGTTTTACCTGTTCCTGGGGGCTGGGGTTACACTCCAAGACAATAAACACAGGGAAATTTCAAATGTCATGATGCTACAGCCCTGAGGATCAGTGTGATGTGGGAAGGGACATCCCTGCGGTGCCAAGGGATCCCTGCAGCCCCCCGGGATGGCTGAGAGGGGAAGGTCGGGACCGGGCGGGACCTTCCCGACTTGGTTTTCTATTTGTAACTAAGATGTAGTCGGTGTTTGAGCGAGGAAAGACGCATCCCCTACGGACCGGGGTTCAGCGCAGCAGCGGGACC
>NW_009952560.1:2461500-2494647 GCF_000747805.2 Chaetura pelagica | reverse complement strand
CCCGTCCCGGGGCTGCACCTGCCGGGCGGGAGGGACGCGGGGGCTCCTTCCCGGGGAGAGCCCGACCCCTCCGGGGCAGCGCGGGGGAATTCCCGCTCCAGGGGGTCGGTAACGGAGCCGGGGGAGGGGGGGGTGGTTAAATGAATGAGGTGACAAACAACACACGGAGGCAGCTTGGATTTGTAATTTTTTTTTTTAAATGAGTCCAAGGTTTCTTGTCATCGTGGGGGTTTAATAAATAATTTTATCGACGTTCTGATTTGTATTGTCGGTTTCTGTGAAGAAAAAAACACGTATTGCGGGGCAAGGTGCGGGCTGCTGCGGGCTTCCCTGCAGTGCCGCTGTGGCAGGGCCGGCAGAGCGGGCGGGGGTGTGCTCCGCTTTGGGGTTGGGGACTGTGAAATTTACAACTAGGTGCCAACAGATAATTTCCAAGTGATGGCCTTTAGCTTCTTTATCATGACTTTCTAAAACGACTAGGAGCAAGTTCCAGAATCCCCAATGCAAGGTTACCTTTTCAAACAAGCGTGCAGCTCTAAGGTCTGTGGGTGAAGCTGGAGCACAGGGAGGGGTCTGGAAGTGGTAACAAAAGTTGTGCAATTTCACTTCCCATCGGACAACCCTATAGGGCGAAGTACCACGAGCCATCAGTCAGGCTTCCCGTCCTGAGCTGCTGTGGCTGGGCTGGTGTTGACCTGCAAAGAAGTGTTTTTTGAGGAGAATATGAATGACAAAAGTTATATTGACATACCTAGGCAAGGTGTTCTGACTTCTAGTAACTGCTTCCCTGGGATATCAGCATCCATTGATGATGGATTTGCATGGTTTGTAGTGACTAGTTTCTCATCCAAATGGAAAGAATTTAATTTCTAGACACTTTGTTAAAAGATCAATTGCAAAATACTTTGTTGTTGTTGTGGAGTTTGTCAGTGGCCCTAGCACAATTTTTAGGTTTAAAAAAAATGCTGTAGTGATTGTTTATTATCTAGCTAGGCTCACTGTTGAACAATGGATAATTTTACTTAGTTATTAGTTTAAAACCAGGTCAGAATTCATAGCTCAGGTGTAGCCCTGGTCTGTTTGGGGAGCAGCACTGACAGGGAAGCCTCATCAGCTGGACAGAGCTTCAGCCCTGAGCAAGTGCTCTCTCCTGGCAGTGGCATAGTCTAGAGCAGAGTATTGAGAAGGTTCTGTCTATTCAGGTGAAACTCATTCCTCTGGGTAGCCCAGGTCTTAATAAAGTATTGTGGAAATGCATCTCTGATACATTATTTAAGATACAAACCTTGCATGTGACCTACTGCCAGGTCTGATGACATGAGCACTATTATGTAATGAAACTCATCAGCTTCACTCAAGAAGTGCTGATAGGTTTTGATCCAGCACTATAGTGGAATATGATTGTTCTGCCTAAAGACTGACTTATCTGATTATTTTTTATTTGTATTTCCCCCCTTATTCCTATTTAATGTAGAGCACTGGCTTAACCAGGATCTTTTACAACTGCATATGTGAGCTGGGTCTTCTGTAAGACTGTGTCCATCCTCCTGAGCCTGCAGGCACGTGGCTTTGCCGATAAGGCTTCAGGTTTTGGACCTGCTGAACTTCCTCATTTTATTTCATTGAAAAAATTCAGAGGAACTGAAGTTCTTTCAGGCACTGTTTCATGCTGAAACATCTGTCTTGCTGTTGGAATAAACTTGGAGAGCAGAAACACTGACATTTCTGCTATCCAGAACTGCTTTAGCATATTCCAGGCTGTTCATAGGAGGTTCTCATGGACTCAGTAATACAGTTTCTTGAACTGTCGCCTGACCTACATGGTTGAGGAAACTTGTCATACAGGTGTTGCACAACACTGGTAAGTTTGCAGCTGATGCTTAACGAAAGGAAAGGTACCCACCTGCAGCCTTGTTCATAAAAAGCAGGTGATAGATTTGAATGAGAAAGTTCTTGTAAGACTGTTATTGAAAGTGGCTTTTGATTGCCCTAGAAAACTGGCAGTCTGGAGTTGGTGTGGTATGATACTAGTTCTCCATGGATCCACTACTGCAGGTCAGAAAATGGTCAAGTAACTGTACAAAACTTATGGCCTTCAGCATCAGCCCAGTTGCACTCCACATCACACTCCCCAAGGCCTGCTGGCATTATCTGGTGCTGTCAGCATCTGGGTTAGGTGATGTGGGAAAGAGGAGCTAAGGGCTCCAGAAGCTCCTGAACATCTTGTCTCCTGGGCACACAGTACAGCATGCCTGGTGCCTGCAGTTTGAGCTGAAGATGGAGTCTGGGCAAGTAAGATGTGGCAAGTAGTTAGCTTACTAATGCTCAGTGAGCTTTCTGCATAGTTCCAAAGTGAAGCCTAAAAACAAAAATTAGGTCTTGTTTGTCTGAGACGTGTTACATAGTTCTGAAATCTCAGTAGCCACAAACATGGAGGATGTTATCAGTGTGTTGTCTATTGTAGGTGCCTGCCTTGCCACAGAAGAACATCAACAACACAGTGTGGGGAACCTTTTTCTCTGGGAATTTCCAAGGATAAATGATCAAAACTATAAAAATTTATAGTGCTAAGTTTGTGTTGTGGGTTTTTTTTTTCAAGTAGCCAGGTGGAAACAGTCCAGTGGGCATGTAGTGGGAGATCAGAGTTCAGTGTGTTGAATGATTGCAAATCTGGCTGCACCTGAATTGGTGGCTCTGTGTCCTCGAGGGTGAAAGTAAAACACAACTGATTAGCATAGTATGTGTGTGAAGCTGTTCTTAGATTACAGTGAGTGAGAAGGAACCAGACAAGTTAGCAGGTGCTGAATGGTGATTGCTTTTAATTTAGCCACACTGCCCTGAAATACCTAGAAATTGAACTTGGACAAGGCACACCCCTGTACTGGTGTGTCTTAAGGCATTAACAAATACTCTTCTGAGCCTAAAGCTCCTTGTAAAAACCTTAAATTATTGTCTAGACAGTACAGAAGACTGTCAGCTCATGCTGTGTGCTTGATGCTGAGACTGCCCTTTTTAAGTTGAGAAGAGGGTTCTTCTATCTGTTGGCAATTGATGGAGCAAACCTGAGGGGTGGCTGTGCTGTTCCAGCCTCATAGTACTTAAATGGCTCTCCAGTCATAGCTCTGCCAAAGAGCCAATTGCATAAAACTGGACAGCTGAGACATCATATTTACAAATTTACTTCTGACTTAAAAATTTACAACTTGCAAATTTACCACTTCCATCTAACAATGACAAACAAAAAAATGCTTCCGTGTATTGTGCTGGCAGTGAGACAGTTTGGTATCTCCTAAAACACCACATCTGCTGTCACAGCATTATTTTGAAGTAGTCAGGTTTTTAGCTGGTATTTTAAGTTGGGAGTTAGAGGCCTGCTGTGCCTAATGCTGTTCTGACGGGGCTTTTGCCCTCTGCTTCTTAGTGAATCTGAATTCCTAAAACCAGTGAGGGAGAATCCGTAACAAAGAATGCTGTGAAGAATCAAAGTGACTTGAGGAGTGTGTGTGTGTCAACTAATTGGATAGAACAATGAGTTAAGCAGTTTATAAGCTATTCCTCTTGGCATGTCCCTCACAGAAGGCCTGCTGGTCTTGATGGCAGTGCTCATTAGTGCTCCATGCTGGGACTGCCCTGACTTACCTCAGATCCATGGTGGCAGCTGCTGGTTCTGAGCTCCAGCAGGTACAGCCTCAGCTGTGCCTTGTGGCTGAGATAGTCACAGTCTGTGGCTGCTGAGACCGGATGGCTACCTCAGCCTATTGAGGGTGAGGCAGAAAATAGGAAGGATATAGAAATAGAAGAGCTCTTGAGTATTATAGAGGTCTCTTATCTGTTGAAAACATAACTTCCTAGCCTGTCACAAACTGCAGTTCTTACCTTGCACTGGTAAACATGAAGTACTTTGAAGGCACCGGCTGGCTGTGGGATTCCTGTTTCACAGAGCTCCAGTCTGTAGTTCTAACAGATCAGCACAGATATAAATCTGGTGTGACTTAGGTTTGCTCTGCTAAGCTTCATGGGCTGAACTGCAGCCTGGTGCCCACCTAGTGGAGTTAAACCCCATGAGGCATGGCCTTGAGACAGAGCCGATGTGACTCACTGCGGGTCAAGGGCCTCCATGCTTCTCAGAAGGCTGGGAATATTTCTGTCAACTGGCATTTCCCAGCTACGTGATTTCTAGCTGCATGGAGATAAGGACTCTCTGGGCAGAGCCCAAGCAGCTGCTTGTGGCTACGAGAGCAGTGGTTATATCCTGTCGAGCAGCAGAGTCGAGGTGAAATGCATGCTCAGCACTTCCGTGCCCTTCCTTGTAGGCAAAGAGAAGTTATTTCACAGCTAAGCAAACTGTCACAAGAAAGTGAATGTTCCAGGAAGGGGTCGGCAAAGAGGCTCTTGTCAGCAGTTTTACTGTTCAGTTTGATCTCAGGCATCCATGTAAAATACAACTTCTCTGGGTAAATTACCAAGCGTGGGCTTGAATTATCTTCCAGTGAAAAAATAACTTTTTACTAATCAGGCTTTCACTTACCAAGTTATAATGATTCTCCCCTCAATGCTGTTCAGATAATTGTCATCACTGAATTTGACCATTCAGTCAGCCTGCTATTGACTGGAGTATCCAACCTGGAGTTAGAGGAGTCTTTCAGGGCAACATCTTTCCTGAACAGAAAAGTTGCTGGAAACCTGTTCCATGGCTCCACTCTAATGGAGCAGCTACTTCATGGAACACTTTCTTCTCAACATGCTTTCAGAAGACTGGTATAACTCAACTTGCCAACAAATGTTGGTGTAAAATAACTTGAACTGCAAACTGGTTGCCCCAGCAGAGCTAGGAAGTTCTGCTTTCATATCTGCTTGAAAGCCAAGGAAGTATTTTTTGTGGTAGTATCATGTAGGAATAGCTTATGAATTTTTTTTCCACTTCTTCTAAATTTGTTCTTGAATTGGTAAAAGGTAGTGGACCTGCAATATTAAATGTGTGTTGTTTTTTTCTTTGATGGTATGAGAAGAAAAATCTGCCATAAACCCCTGTACTCTTGTAGTAGTAGTGTAAACTCAGGAGTTTGCACATAGAGTGGTATTGAAATGTTAATTATAAAAGCCTCCAAAGAAATACCTGTGGTCATATTCCTTAACGGTAATATTAGTCTCTGTTTACTTTGTTTGGCTTTATAAACACTCCTGCCTCATTCATCTGAACTTTAACCTGTTTGGGGAAGGAAATAACCTGTAGTATAGGGAGCAATCTGTGCTCTCAGGAGTTCTCTGCATCAGGTCCAAGTGCAGCCAAGAGGAGTTACCACCAGCCTTCCCATCTGAGCAAAGCAGGTGTCACTCTTGGCTGGTGACACTCTTGTGTCATCAAGCACAGAGATTGTCACAGTTAAGAGTCAACTTTTTGTCTCAGTGCTTGAAACAGATTTGGTTCATAGTCTTGGATTTGTTGAGATGAAAAGATGAAATGTTAGCAGAAAGTTTCTGTACTGGAAGACTTCCTTAATGGTCCTGCTTCCATCAGAAAGCTTCTCCAAGCTTTCTTCAGAGCTCCAATGCCAATCTAAATATTCTCAAGGAAATATGTAGCATGTGGAAATGGTCTGAAGTTTAAAAAGGGCAACATTTTTTCGCTGCCAACTAGGGTTGGATGCCTCAGACATGATACCTAGCAAATGACAGTTTGATCATGATTAGGATAAATCTCTTGCAATATGTAAGTAACTTTGGTTCTGTGGTTGTGTTAAGACCTCCCCAGGAGGTCTGGTATCTGCTAGAACTTGCTGCTTCAGTTTATTCTGCTAACCATGAGTAAGTGCTTTGTGTTACTGCTGGGTGGAGCAGCACTTTGGAACTGCCCTCCTCTACCAAATGAACAAGGAAATTGACTCCTTGAAAAATTATTTTGCAGCCTAGAAAAAGGAAACAGCACATCCTAGTGAGTCTCTCCAGTTCTGCCAAATGAAACTTTTGTCTCTTCAAACCTTCTCTGCCTTTAAGGGTGTGACTGGGTTGTAGATAGCCCTGCCTAGCTGATGGACAAATACCATTGTCCAGGCCTGGAGACTACCACCCAAATTAAGGTGTGAAAGGGAGAATTGAATCTAATCTGAAATATTCTAAGTGAATCCATGTTGCTGAGGAATGTGTGGTCAGGTTCTGTGATGCTTGGCCTCAAACATTGACTTAAACCTGAGTAACAGAGTCTGATCTGTCAGGGAGGTAGGGTTTGGTTTCTGTTGCTGTGGCAGCATTAAGGCAGTTTTCTCTCTGGAGAACTCATGTCTTTCACTTGAAAGTTCCCTGGCTTTATTGTCAAGTGGGTGGAAGTAAAGGGAGCTGTCTTTGAATGAAACTGTTGGTGGCAGGAGGTGTAGATCTTCTGCCTTGGAAGCATGACTTAAGTCAGCTTCATGCCTAGCATGTTTAAATCTGTTCTGCTTCTACTCTTATCTCTTAATCTTTCATAGAAAAGCTGTGTAGACCTTACTGATTTTTTTTGTACAGTTAACTCTCTGTAAGCTATTTGTGAAATGAACCCTTAAAACATTGAAGGGCCTGAGCATCTTTTTGGGATAGCATTGTTTGAACCCAGCTGAAGAGCTTCATATGATGAAGACCTTCCTTGCATTGAAGAGTGAGGTAACTTCAATGAAATAGTGCCTTTTAGGATAAAGGAGTTAAATACAGAGTGGCTGGAGAACCCTACACAAAGTCTAAATCAACTTCTAGAAATTTTCTCCTTCAGCAGAGCTGGGGAGCTAAAATTGACTTGGTTTTGAGTCTAACCCTCAAACTGCAGCAACATCCACCTGTCCTGATGCACAGAGTGATACACACAGCTCATCCATCAGTTTGTGAAGCTTGTTCTGTGAACTTGGTGTGCCACAGCTTAGATGTTCCTTGCCTGTGCAGTCTGGAGGCCATGGCAAAGGGGAAGTGTAGTGAAACATTCCTTATCAGAAGCTGCAAGTAGGCAGGAAGAGAGCAGCTGAGGCGTGGCCACCTTGCAGGTCCTCCAGAACAGGCTGATAAGAGCCTTGTGTTTGGTTTCAAACTAGTACAATGATACTAAAATGGCTTAGAGAGTCTTGCTCTCTTGGGAGAGACCTTGAGCTTGAAGTTCAACAGTTTCTCAGAAAGAAAAATATCTGAAGTGTTAGAAGTGATAATTCCTCTAACAGTAGGAGACAGATCTTGAGTTTTTAAGGTATAAGCAGCCAGCAGCTGGGTATCTGAGGTGTGCTAACCCTTCTGCATTGCCACTGTTACAGATGGAATAAACTTTGTTTCATTGTTGCTATCCTAATATACAATGGACTGATACTGTGTTTTGTTGCAAACTGTACTAGAAACAGAATTTAAGGGTTTGCAGAAGCAGGCTGTGGCTCAGCAGAAAAAGAGGTGTTAAGTTTGGCTGTGGATGAGCCATTTCTGATTTCAGTAGTGTCCATCTCATGCATTAGCTCTGTCTCCTGGGTGGTAGATGCTGCTAGACAGGACTAGGCTAATTGCTAGAGAGATAGCTTTTTTTAACTCTACAAAGATTAAGATAAAGCTCAGACACCTCACATGTGATGTTAAGCTTGAAGCAGTGATAGCTGCCAAACTCAATGGAATGGCTCTGGAAGCAAAGCTGGTGGGAGTCCTGAGGCTGCAACTTCAGCACAGCTGCCAGGAGCAGGCAAGTTCAATGCGCTTTAAACCATATGAGGGGTTCAAAAGTTGAGCTCTCCAAATAAGAAGTTGTACAGGGACCTTGAAGACAAGGTGCCAAGTGCCTGAATGCTGCAGGGCTTCTTCAGGAAGCCTGCTGGGCTTAATTGAAGATGGGCAAGAATTTGTGTGATGTGCCTTTTTTTGATGGCATGGTTTCATTGTCACAAAAAGGTAAGTGAAGCTGAATATCTCTTGCAATTTTCACAAAAGCTCTTTGTGGCTATACTGAGGTAGTAATTTAATGCTAAATCTTTTTATTTTTTCCCCTGTTCCAGCTCCAAAATCTGGGCATCAACCCAGCAAACATTGGGTTCAGCACTCTGACAATGGAGTCTGACAAATTCATCTGCATAAGAGAGAAAGTAGGAGAACAGGCTCAAGTGGTGATCATTGACATGAATGACCCCAGCAACCCTATTCGAAGACCTATTTCAGCTGACAGTGCTATCATGAACCCTGCCAGTAAAGTCATTGCATTAAAAGGTATGAAAATCCCAATAAAGAAATATTTGAAGTGGATGGAGAGGTTTCTCTAAGGCTAGTTTTTACTTAAATCTCTCAGGAAACTTATGTGGGAGGATCCCCTACCAGTTTTCCACAGCTTAATGGGAACTTAAATTTAATGCATTTTTGGTTCTTCTGAAGGTAGCTGGGCTGTAGGTTTCAGTTGGGGCTTCCTGTTATTTAATGATCACTGGGATGAGTTTTTTGCTTCAGTCAGAATGCCTGCAGCTTCTGGGTGGGGAGAGCTGAAAGGAAAGTTCAAGCTCTATGATACTTCTGAAATTGTGTTAGAAGGAAGTGAAACCTGATCTCCTAAGCATATAAGGTCTATTAACTAAACCTGTCTTTACAGAAAATTAAGACTGAGGAGGAGGGAAAATACTCCTGGAGGCCTAAATCTGGCCTTGCTGGAAGAGGCTGGTGCACCCATTTGTGCATATTTATTATATCAGCCAGTGATAACAGTAAAACAATGCAGAGGAGACTTGTGTAGTGAGTAAAGCCACAAGGTCAGCTAACTGGGTATCTCTGGTGATACAGAGGAGAAGCATTCCTCTGGAGTCTCCAGAAATGTCTCTTTCCCCAGTGGGCCCAGGAAGCTCAAATACTGTCACTCTAGAAATATATATATTGCTAGTGGAAAGTTTTATATGTATTGTTATTTAAGTTTGACTTTAATACTGTGCTCCTGTTTTGTCACAACTTTAATGCTCTCTTGTGTGTGCAGACGGTGAGTTTTATTAATTGACTGTACTAATCTGTCCTGTCTTATGAAAAGAGAAAGCAGAATCAAATGGCTCAGATCTGTGGTGCACATGGCTGAACAGTTAAGCAACTGACAGCCTAAAATTCAGAGGTTTTTTATGCACTCCCAAACAAGGGCATCCTTAAGATTCAGAAAATTAATCCACTGAAGAACTCAAAGTCTACTTGAAGTATTGCAATCTTGGTACTAAGCTTTTTATAAACAGGACTGACCCTTTTGACTTAAGTCTAGATTTTGCCTCTTAATATGCCTTGCAGAGCATGTGGGGTACATGTTACCTGAATGTAACCTCCCTTGAGCCCAAAGCTCCAGCTGCACTAGATATGGAAATAAGCTGCCAGCCTGTAGCCCAAGTAGCACTGTGTTAGCCAGTCTTCTCCAAGCTCTGCAGAAACTCCTGACTCTGCATCTTGTGTCAATAGCTGAACTAATGGTGGCTTCTTAGTAAGCTAATCCTTGGTGAGTGAAGGCACTTGCCCATGTGGCACTGTGACTTTATCAAGCTGAGTTACAGTTAGCAGCTGTAGCAGATATTCTGACCTACATCTAGTTTCTTTAATAGTCCTTGTGGGCTACACAGACATGTGCTTAAATAGTTGTCTCCTAAGACTAGAGGTTGGTCAGAACCTTCCTTCTCATCAGGAAGAAGTAATTTCTTACATGCCACTGTGTTGTAAAAATTGGCAGCACTGACTGCAGAGGGGCTGTTCAGGATGTGTGTATGCACCATTCTGTGTAATTCAGAGAACTTTCCCTTTTACCCTCTAGAGCTTGTGTTGGTCACTAGATTCCTTTCCTTGCACAGTTTGTTAGTCTGGTTTGCAGCCAGTAGCTCCGTGTATCCCCCTGGTGCAACCCAAGGGTTTTGTTTAATGAGCCTGAATTACAAAAGCCCTCTGCCAACTTGACCTTTCCATGTTGTGCTTTTTTTAATGCTTAAAACAGATGCGGACATAGTGTAAAATGGCACTGGCATAGCTATCCTCAAAACTTCCAAGGGACTTAGCATTATTTTAACCTAGTTTTCATGTACATTAAGTATCATACAACTTGCTGAAGCTCTTGTCTCCTACCAAATTGTTTTCCACATCTGTTTGAATCCTCGGTAGTGGCAGATTGGTACGATGAGCCCTAGGAATGTGGTCTGGTTAAATGTAATAGCTTATCACTGAAGATACTGCTAGTATGTAACAGTGTTTCATTAAAGGAAGTTGTGAGGGTTTCATGTCATAATGCATCTCTTATACGTCTAACCAGTGCTTCAAGCACCAAGTGGAAGCTGCAGCCTGACTAACCATGGTGTGTTTTCTAGCTGGGAAAACGCTTCAAATATTTAACATTGAAATGAAGAGTAAAATGAAGGCTCATACAATGACAGACGATGTCACCTTTTGGAAGTGGATCTCTCTGAACACTGTTGCCCTGGTCACGGATAATGCAGTCTACCACTGGAGTATGGAGGGGGAGTCCCAGCCTGTGAAAATGTTTGATCGCCATTCCAGCCTCGCTGGCTGCCAGATCATCAACTACCGCACGGATGCGAAGCAGAAATGGCTGCTGCTCACTGGCATCTCTGCACAGGTAGTTCTCTGCTGCCACAAAAGGTCCAGAGCGTCTCTTTTTTCCTTCTGTCAGGAGCAGGACTGATACGTTTTGTTTTCTTTGTTAAAATATTGTTGGAAACCTAAATGCTTGTCCTGATCTTCCAACAACTAACTTAAAGTATAACTGAAAATCTTGCAGTAGTGGAATAAACAATAGTACAAGGTTAAGAGTCTGAAGTGATGCCCTTAAGACAAAGCATGGCAAGGTACTTCAGCTTGATATGCCAGTGTATTTACCAACACTAACTTAAGTGAAATTACCGGCCAAGTGCTTGTTTTTCCTGACTTTTTTTTCTGCCTGGTCTAGCAAAACCGTGTTGTGGGAGCAATGCAGCTGTATTCTGTAGACAGGAAAGTATCACAGCCAATCGAGGGCCATGCAGCCAGCTTTGCACAGTTCAAGATGGAAGGCAATGCTGAAGAATCCACTCTCTTTTGTTTTGCAGTAAGAGGGCAAGCTGGGGGTAAGGTAAGACTTGGTTCTCCATGTGCTGCACTCTTTAATGACTGCCCTGCTTATCTGCTTCTAGGAAAGCAAGTGGTTTAATGCAGTAAAATTGCCTATAGGAAAAGAAAAGGGCTGTGAACTAGTGTACATCTAGTGTACATGAAAGCTGGTGCATACAGAGCTTCACAGCAGGGACTACTTGATGCAGCAGGAGTCTGTCATGAAGTGAGGTGGCATGTCATGATCAGCCTAATGAGCTGCTTGGAACACGTGACTCAGCTTCGCAGGCCAGGCTTAAGGGAAAAGCTGTTGTAATCTTTCTTTGATGCTGATCCTTAGTATCTGGCTTAATTTATTTCTAATTTATTGGATGAAAAAAATTAAGCACTAGTGTTAAAAGGCTAATTAGTGGTCTAATACTAAAACTTGTAAGTAGCTAGGAGTAACTGGGGATTGTACTTGACTGTTTCCTTCATCTGTGGTGCATGAATGCAGTGTGCCATTCCTTTAGCCAGTGAAAATATTTAGGAAGACTTAGTTTATCTTTGAATAAGCTTGGGATTAAGGCTGAGCAGCAAAGTAATTGCCATATCTTCATTGTTGAATCTACTGTTACATCAACTAAGCACAAAAACTAACAGACTAATCTTGTGTACTACACAGTTGCATATCATTGAAGTTGGCACACCACCTACTGGGAATCAGCCATTTCCAAAGAAAGCAGTGGATGTCTTCTTTCCTCCTGAAGCACAAAATGACTTCCCTGTTGCCATGCAGGTATGACAGCCAAAAACAAGAGCACAAGAACGAGTCTGTAGCTTTTGGTGAATGTGATACTGTAACAGGGCACTGGAAGCCAGACAGTCAATATATTGACCTGAGGCTTGACACTAAACTGGTTTGGTTTTTAGTAGTTTTAAGGTAAAGGTGAAGACTGTAACAGCATTAAAAAGCAACTCGTTCTTATTTATGGAAGAATATACATGTATATTGTCTGTCAAGCTTTTGAAACATCATTCTACTGTGATAATACTCAAGGTATTAAGTAAATACACCAGCATTTTCAGTTGTCCTGAAATGGTACAGCTATCTGCTGGTTCTTATAAGCATTTACTCATTTTATCCCATACCAAATTTGATTATTTCTGTCTTGCAGATCAGTGACAAGCACGATGTGGTGTTTCTCATAACAAAATATGGCTATATCCACTTGTATGACTTGGAAACTGGCACCTGCATCTACATGAACAGAATCAGTGGGGAGACCATATTTGTTACTGCACAGCACGAAGCAACAGCTGGAATTATTGGAGTAAACAGAAAGGGACAAGTAAGGAAGCTTGGCCTGGAAGCCACTTGTTTAGCTCATCCCACTGGCCCTTAATGATTCTCTGTAGTGTCCATATCACTGTCTAAGACTTCCAGACATTAACAAGACAATGATAGAATGAGGAATATAGAATTAGTGGGTAGATGAACCAGTCTGCCAACATGTACAGCTCTGCCACTACACTGAACTGATTTCAGAGGTTACCTGTTGAGCATGGATAACACAACAGAAGATTTGTTCCTAGTTTATTCTCTGGGACTGGTTACTTAAGACACTGAGTACAGGTTACAGAAAGACAGTACTTATATCCCTGTTTTTCTGACCTATGTAAATACCTCCCTTTTAACTAAGGCTAATTGCCTGCCTTGATGCAGTAATGGGATGGTAGAGGTTCTCTATAATTGGAGGTCTATTTCTTAATTAAAATGACAAGACTCTGCAGTTACCAGGGGAGGAAAAAGCTTTCCACGAGGCTGTTTTAGCCTTTGACTTCTTATATTTGGGCTAACTAGAACTTTTCCTTGATGATTTATTCAGGTGCTGTCAGTGTGTGTGGAAGAAGAGAATATTATTCCCTATATCACAAATGTGCTGCAGAATCCTGACCTAGCTTTACGCATGGCTGTCCGCAACAACCTGGCAGGTGCTGAGGAACTCTTTGCCAGAAAATTCAATGCACTCTTTGCACAAGGGAACTATTCAGAGGCAGCAAAAGTGGCAGCTAATGCCCCAAAGGTAATAGACTGATATTCAGAACCGTACTGAACTCTACTGACTTAAGCTTCTTGCCTAAGGAAAGCTCACTTAATATCTTAAGTGGCAAGACCAGAATCTTGTTACTGCTCCTGTCTTAATGTAATGATTGACGTACCTGGGAAGAACCTGTATGCAGTGTGCTGGGAATACTGATTCTACACTGGAAAAAACTTAAAGCTTGTATGAAGCTCACAGATGAGAGGAATAAGTGATGAAGTAATGGCTTTGAGGCTGAATGTTTCTGGTATTTATCTTCCCCAATGATTAAAAAAATGTCTATGAAAAGACAGCCTCTAGCTGAGGCTGCACCTGCAAACAGGACAAAAAGAACAGACTTAAGAGCAAAGTTTATATGCTACAGAGCACAGATGATAAGCTACAGTTACACTACATTCAGATGAGAGGACCTTGCTTGCAAGGGTAAAGGTGTCTTAATTCTGTAGGACAGTCCTCTGAACTTCACTCTGCATTGCTACTGAAATGAATTACTCTAGCACATCCTCTGTCAAAACATCTCCAAGGCAATGTCTAAGCTGATGTTCAGCTGTGCAGCTCTGGGCTGCCAAAGCAATGCTGCTGTACCAAGGCTTCCAAACTCCAGCTTGCTGCAGGAACTCCTGCCAAGCCACAATAGCAGCACAGAAAACTGAGATGTGTCTCTCTCTGGCAGGGAATCCTGCGTACTCCAGACACCATACGTCGGTTCCAGAGTGTTCCAGCTCAGCCAGGACAGACTTCTCCTTTACTCCAGTACTTTGGCATTCTGCTTGACCAAGGGCAGCTGAACAAATACGAGTCGCTGGAACTGTGCCGGCCGGTGCTTCAGCAGGGACGCAAACAGCTCCTGGAAAAATGGTTAAAAGAAGATAAGGTAAATGAGGGGTAGATGCTTTCAGAGTCTTGGACAGGGAGGGATGTTGCTGTTTGACAATCTCACCCCTAGCCAGTGAAACTCAACTGGTCAGCTCATCAGTGTGTTCTGTGATCAACCAGTTGAGCAATGGGTGTTTACCCGTATCACTGCAAGAGAATTAATCAAATGCTGTAAGAGCTTCACTCATTCTACTTAAAATTACAGCAGGGTGAACTAAGTGTGGAAAGCTTCAGAGCTGCTGCTCTTCTTTCCCCAACCAAGTCAGGCTTCTTTAGATACTGACTTGCATATACATTGAGTAGTGCTTAGATGTCAATAATTAACTGAAGAAACATGCTGATACAATGTATTGCCTAATTCTTTTTTGCTATACAAATGTATTTTTTACTCTTGTAGAACAGTGCAAGAAGCAGAGCCCACTAGATCACTGCTGAAAGAGTCAAATAATGTTGTTAAACTGGGCTTTAAATATCTTTTAGAGAAGTCCAAAGGGAAGAAAAATGAGGAAGATGGTAGTGCATTTCAGCATGGCACTGTCAGGGTGGACTGACTGTTTGTATCTTTGAACAGCTGGAGTGCTCAGAGGAGCTGGGAGACCTTGTGAAATCTGTAGATCCTACCCTAGCACTGAGTGTCTATCTGAGAGCCAATGTTCCAAACAAGGTCATCCAGTGTTTTGCTGAAACAGGACAAGTCCAGAAGATTGTTTTGTATGCTAAGAAGGTGAGAGGAAATTAAATTGCTATATTTATCTTGTATTTAAGAATAATTGGTGTATGCTCCAGAGTAACTAGAAGTAACTGGGGGGGAATCAGAGAGCCTGTCCAGTACCTCCTGTGGCTTAAGAGGAATTGTTTATGAAAACTGCTGGGCTTCTTACATGTATCCTTTCATACTTCCTTCTTCCAAATGGAGATATCCTGACTGGGTTAGATAAGCTAAGTAGTTTTTACTGAGCTCTGAATTTAACAAGGTGTGTGCCCCTGTTGAGTTACTGCTTTTCTTTCTCTCCTCAGGTTGGATATACCCCAGACTGGATCTTTTTACTGAGGAATGTTATGCGGATCAGCCCTGATCAAGGACAGCAGTTTGCACAAATGCTTGTTCAAGATGAAGAGCCCCTTGCAGACATAACACAAGTAAATAATTTCATTGCTATGAAATGCTAACTTCAAAGCTTGAAGGTGGTAAGGGGATCCATACTTTCACCATCAGAGATTTTGAACTACAAATTTGCATTTACTTTACCAGGACAATGCTGTTTCTTGTGTAGTTTTCAGAATACAAAATGACAGCTTAGTGCAGTGCCAGAATAAGCAGTTTAGCTTTGAAAGCTGCTCTTGATGTTACTTTGAATATGCTTCCAGTTTCTAATCAAAAGCCTACATTATTTTTCAGATTGTGGATGTCTTTATGGAGTATAATTTAATTCAGCAATGTACAGCCTTCTTGCTGGATGCACTGAAGAATAATCGTCCCTCAGAAGGTCCCCTGCAAACACGTTTACTTGAGATGAACCTCATGCATGCACCTCAGGTGAGCCTGAAGAGTTAGGGTGGGTCAGGCTTGTCTGTAGCTAGACTAGCCACTACACTCCTGGGAGTGTTTAGGATCTAAATGTAACTTTTCAATATTCCTTCTAGGTTGCAGATGCTATCCTGGGAAACCAAATGTTTACTCACTATGACCGGGCTCACATAGCTCAGCTGTGTGAGAAGGCTGGCTTGCTGCAGAGAGCACTGGAGCACTTCACGGACTTGTATGACATCAAGCGTGCAGTAGTTCACACTCATCTCCTCAATCCTGAGGTAGGAGATCAAATATCCTGAATCTAACAAAAGCCAGGACAATTAGTAATTGCTTTCAACATGTGGCTTAAGTGCAGAGTGTTCTACTTGGGTCTAAAATGGCTTATGTGTCTTTGCAGTGGTTAGTGAATTATTTTGGTTCCTTGTCGGTAGAAGACTCCCTGGAGTGTCTGCGCGCGATGTTGTCTGCAAACATCCGGCAGAACCTGCAGATCTGTGTCCAGGTAGCTTCCAAGTACCATGAACAGCTGTCAACACAGTCACTCATTGAGCTGTTTGAGTCTTTCAAGAGCTTTGAAGGTAAGTCCATGCTCTTGCCTGTAGCCAGTGGAGCTAGTGCTCACCTCATCATACTTTGTATATGAAGAACCTGTTTATCAGTTTTCCAAAAAACGCATCGCTCCTTGACCGAGTGACTTGGCAGTCACTGCTCTAAAGTGGTCAAGTATTATGGCATCAGCTTTAAGTGAACTTGAGCTGTTGGAGGTGGGAAAGAGCTTTTGCACTGTGTGCTTGTTTTAGTGAAAGGTGTGATAGCTTTTGGGCACTAGTTTTGTTGGTTTGTTTGGTGTTTTTTTTTAAATCCTTGCTCCTGTCTATGGGGTATTTGGGAGGCACGTGCTGGATGTTTCAACAAAGCTGACCTACAGCAGTAGATGATGGGACCTCAGCATTTATCGAAGTTGCATGTGACACACTAGTCTGTGTAAAATATGGGGAATTACAACAGTCTTAACTCAGCAATTTGTCTTTGTAAAACAATTACAATGCTTGAATCTTTTTTTTTTTTCAGTTCTTTGTAAACCTCTGCAGCAGTCATACTCAATTTTTCATAAAATTGTAACTTGGATCAAAACAGCTTTTAAGCAAACCTTCTAACTTGGGTGCTTTAGTAGATTAACATGTTGACTGTTTCCCTCGAGGTTTGTTTTATTTCCTGGGCTCTATTGTAAACTTCAGCCAGGATCCAGATGTGCATTTCAAGTATATTCAAGCTGCATGCAAGACAGGACAAATTAAAGAAGTGGAAAGAATCTGCAGGGAAAGTAACTGCTATGATCCAGAACGTGTTAAAAACTTCCTCAAGGTAATGTTTGGGCTGTTTGGGGGTTCTAACAGAATGTGGTGTGTGTCACTAGTGAAATGAGGCAGCTCTGTGAAAATATAGATGAGCCTTGACCTTTGCACTAAAAGGTCTGTCTGTCCTCTTAAACCAGAGTTACCTGCCATGTTGGCAGTACCTCCTAATAGAGCCTGACCCTGGAACAATATCTAGAAGATGGAGAATCTGTTGGATCAGTTCCTCACTGCTCTTAGTAAGGTTAACCTGACTTGAACTCTTAAACTGTAATAATAGCACCAGCTTATCTAGACCTTGTTACAGATGTCTGCTGTAGAGTAGGAAGCAGGCAACTTGGAGATTGAGAACAACCATAATGCCAAATGAGTTCATCACTCAATTCTTATTTACAGCATAATTGGCTTCAACTGAGCAGCTACAGGAACAACAAGTGAATGGTACCAATTTATTCCATAAATACTTTCAGAGTTCAAGGCTGATCTATCCCACTCATCTTACTGAAACTTCAGCCAGGTGAACCACAGTTTAGCTCTGCTAGGATATGCCAGTCACTGTAAGGATGTGCTGTTACAGCTCAGGTTCAGAGCAGGTGCTGAGATGTTTCCCCAGTGTGGCAGAAGATGTGCTCCAAGTTCTGACCCTGGAGCTTCTGTCAGTGCTGAGCTTATTGACAAATGTAACACTACTGGAATTATCTGAGAAACAGTGTGGGAGGGGAAGACTTTATCTGGGAGCATTTCCTGCCTTCATGTTTGTCAGTTACATAGCACAGCCTTAGATTCTTAGTGATCATATCTGAAGATGGCCACACTCTTCAAATGGGAATTCTATAAAAAGAACCTGTCACCAAGGTGTAAGGTATGTGAATTCATCAAGCCACCTGAGACAAGTTACCAAGCTGTCAAATTCCTGATGAAAGCTATTGTTTTTTGTGCTGTTCCATGTCTGGAATGTGCAGGACATGTACCAGGTAAATCTGCCAGTACAGGCCTCGCTGTGTAAAGTCCTTTAGTGTGATTTATATGTAGGATTATATTCTGGGATGTGCATGTTTGAATAAGTGATCTGAAATATGCATCCAGAATACTGTCTGCTGCATCAACTGAGCTTCTGTACTGTATGACCATTGTAATCTTATGCTGAAAGTTGGAATGCTTTTAGGTAATTAATCTGATTAGCAATTTAAGTAGTACTGCTACTAGCTTGATTCTTACTGTTGTCTAAATCAATGGTTGGAAGGTATCGCTGCACACATGGCACTTGAGGTCAATTCTGTATAAGTTTTACATTATGATCCACAACTTAATCTAGTCTTGGCTAAATTCCATTTGAAATCCCAGAGTGCTAATCCTGCACACCAAACGCCAGTGGCAGCTAAAAAAGCTATTTGTAGCTTAGGCTTGTAATAGTTGTTCTGTGTTGTAAAATTTGGTAGACTCTGCCATGCAAAGGAGCAGGGTGGAACCTCCGGAAGTTTCTTGCTGTAGGCCCTGAAGTGGGTGTGACTACATCTATTTCCAGACAGTTGAACAGTAAGCTGTCACAATTTGGTTGACTGAGTTTTAGCTTCCCAAATTCAGCTGCTCTAACAGGGTGGGGTTTTTTGTCTGCTTAAACCTGAGAACAACCAGATTACTGAAGCTCTTCTCTTTACAGGAAGCTAAACTCACTGACCAGTTACCGCTCATCATTGTGTGTGATCGCTTTGACTTTGTCCACGACTTGGTGCTGTACTTGTATAGAAATAACCTCCAAAAATACATTGAGATTTATGTACAGAAGGTAAGTTACAATTTGTCACTTGCCTTTAATGAGTGAAACTGATCAAGCTTTCTAGTATTATGTGCAACTGTAGGATTTATGTTTTCAAGTATTCTGCAAAGAGCCTCATATTTGAGATTGACATTTAAGTACCTACTAGTGCTCTTGGGAAGTTAGTCTTTATGTGATTCAGATCTTATTTATTGTTCACGTAAGCTGAGCAGTAACCCCTACTAATGTGCATCCTAAAGGAGGAAGACTTGGTAGAATAACCTTGGAGCTACTAGGGTAATTTCTACTTGCAACATTTTAGAGGGGGGAGAAGTTCTCCTTTATACTTTGTGCAGGGACAAATTAACTTGCTCAGAAGCTCTTCCTATGGAGACTGAGCCTTAGTGAGCCGCTGAGCTGTGGTAACTGCTGCTGACTGAAGAATTCATTTTCAAGCTTGTTTAAAATCTCAGGAAGCTGGGAGTAAAGGCAGGAAGATGAGCTTGATCTTAACAAGCAGATGTTATGTGTACTTCTAGGAATAAGAACTGACTTGCTTATACTGCATGAAAACACACTGACTTAATTCAATGATTCTGTTTAGGTGAATCCAAGCCGTCTGCCTGTTGTTATTGGGGGACTGCTTGATGTGGATTGCTCTGAAGATGTGATAAAGAATCTTATCCTTGTAGTGAGAGGTCAATTTTCGACTGATGAGCTTGTTGCAGAGGTTGAGAAAAGAAACAGGTATTAAACTTCTACAAGTCTCTTGCCACTGCCAGACTGACAATGGTTGTACTGCTCATCCATCAATGCACATGCTCATTCCATAGCTAGACCTGGTACTGGCATAGCAAGGAGCTGCCATTGAGAGAGCAAGCAGCAAACACCTGCTTTACTTCTTGGCTGATGTGGGAACCTCCCTTAAGCAGCCTCCAGATAATGAGTCTTTGGCATGTGATGTTCTGCAGATTGTCTAAAGTTACAGCATTATAATAATAACACCCAACAAAGGTCAAAATGGAGCACCATAACTGGTTTAGTTACTGGCTCCATCCTTCACTGAAGTGACTTCCACAGTGAAGAAACAGTGCAAGTGGATACTTGTTTTATTCTCTCAACCTCTCTAATGTGAAAAATGCTTCTTTCTAGGCTGAAACTGCTTCTGCCCTGGCTGGAAGCAAGAATTCACGAGGGTTGTGAGGAGCCTGCAACTCACAATGCCCTGGCCAAAATATACATTGACAGCAACAACAACCCAGAAAGATTCCTGCGTGAGAACCCTTATTACGATAGTCGTGTTGTTGGCAAGTACTGCGAGAAGAGAGACCCTCACCTGGCCTGTGTGGCCTATGAGCGGGGACAGTGTGATCTGGAGCTTATCAATGTAGGTGTGCCAAGGCAGCAGACCCGTGGGTTAAGTTCTAGCCTGGGTATCGTAGGAGGGAGGTTCAGATTTATGCCTGACAAACATTTATTTTCTAAACGGTATAAAGCTAGGAAGTGCTCACTGGTTATAGAAAAAGTAGTTATTTAAACCTCTGTGACTTAGTGGGAAATGGGAGACTCCTCTGGACATCCTAGAATGGGAAGATAATGGAAGTAGCAAAACCTGAGATTTCTAGTCTGCAGCTCAAGCAGCCTTATTTGATGTTACAATACAATGAGCTCATCCAGTGTAGGCTCCATAGCTGTGACTCCACTCTGAATAAACTTTGCCTTTCACCAGGTGTGCAATGAGAATTCCCTCTTCAAAAGCCTTTCCCGCTACTTAGTTCGTCGTAAAGACCCTGAGCTGTGGGCCAGCGTACTGCTGGAGAGCAACCCCTACAGAAGGCCACTAATTGACCAGGTATCACTGACAAAACATCAAAATCCTTTGCTGTCCTATCTTGACTTGCTAGTACCTGACTTAACCGATTTATTAATGGCTTGCCTCTGCCTCCAGGTTGTGCAGACTGCACTGTCGGAAACACAGGACCCTGAAGAAGTGTCTGTTACTGTGAAGGCCTTCATGACTGCAGATCTTCCTAATGAGCTCATTGAACTGCTGGAGAAAATAGTTCTTGATAACTCTGTGTTCAGTGAGCATAGGTGTGTAGTCAGTTTAAAACTAAGAGAAAACTTAAAATTATACCTGATGCAGGTGTTAAATTGCTGTCACATAGAACAGCAAATAAGCTAATACCCTCTGCAGAGGGGAGGGTGAATTTCTTCCTCATTTCTTGGTTGTGCACTCACATGTTCTTTCTCTGTTTAGGAACCTGCAGAACCTCCTCATTCTTACAGCTATTAAGGCTGATCGCACCCGAGTCATGGAGTACATCAATCGCCTGGATAACTATGATGCTCCAGACATAGCCAACATAGCTATCAGCAATGAGCTCTTCGAGGAGGCCTTTGCCATCTTCAGGAAGTTTGATGTCAACACATCAGCTGTACAGGTATCTTAAAACCTCAGTCTGTAATAATTCCTTGTGACATGGGCGTCCTCACGGGGGGACTGTTAATTTGTGACTTCAGAACTTAACACTAATTAGCAAAGTGATCAAAGCTGCTCAGCGTGTTGTTTTATGAAGCAGAACAAATGTGTATTGAACCCTTTAAGTGAAACTTTGTGAGCATCAAATCACTTGTGCTGCCTGGCTTGTGTGGAGTGCTCTGTATTTGAAAAGCAGCTGTGGATCCATTGAGGAACTGACGTAGAACACAGCTCAGTGTCTTGTAAAACTGACCTTTCTAGATAGTGGCTGATCGTGGTGACCCTTTCTTTAGGTATTAATAGAGCACATTGGAAACCTGGACCGTGCGTATGAGTTTGCGGAACGCTGCAATGAGCCTGCTGTGTGGAGTCAGCTGGCTAAAGCACAGCTGCAGAAAGGGATGGTCAAGGAAGCAATTGACTCGTATATTAAAGCAGATGATCCTTCCTCCTACATGGAAGTTGTTCAAGCTGCCAATGCCAGTGGTATGATGAAGCTTTCTTTTAGTTTTTGATGTTCAGCTCTTTTGTGTGGTCTGTTCCTCAAACTGCAGTTCTGCCAAACTCCTGTCTTGATGCAAGCAGAGGAATCTGGTCCTCTGAAGGCTGCTCTAAATGAGAATGAGAAAAGATGGTGTATTATGTTTGTAGATAACTGGTGGTCTTGCACCTTCTTTAGCTAGCTGGACACTTCTGTCAGAGCAGTTGGTACTAAAGGCGTCTACATGAAGTTAAATACCGGAGTTTATTTACTAATATGATTTTAATATTCTAATATATCATGTACAGTATCAAGACTGGTCCCAATTGTTGGGGAATAGCTGTAGAAATACTTATGTCAAACTAGATGGGGCTGGTAGTACAGCTCAGGTGTTCTCAGTGGGGCGTAAACATTCTGAACTCTGTTTCATAGGAAACTGGGAAGAACTGGTGAAGTATCTCCAGATGGCACGCAAGAAGGCCCGGGAGTCGTATGTGGAAACAGAATTAATCTTTGCTCTGGCTAAAACAAATCGTCTGGCAGAGCTGGAGGAGTTTATCAATGGACCCAACAATGCACACATCCAGCAAGTGAGTGAGACTGGGTTTCAGTTTTTCTGGGTCACAGCATCAGGCTTCTTAGGCCTTTTAACCAGAGAGGTGTCTGGACTTCTGTCTCTTTGGATGTGCAGATAGATACTGGGCTTCAAAGGCATTTCCATTTTGATAATGGCTTGAGCACTGTGCAAGCTCTTGACTGACAAGCTGCAGGAATAACCTCGTCATGCTCTCCTGTAGGTTGGTGATCGTTGCTATGATGAGAAGATGTATGAAGCAGCTAAACTCTTGTATAACAACGTGTCCAACTTCGGCCGTTTAGCCTCAACCTTAGTTCATCTGGGTGAATACCAGGCAGCTGTGGATGGTGCTCGGAAAGCAAACAGCACTCGCACATGGAAAGAGGTGAACTTTCATGCTTGGATAAGTTAAGGGACTTCAAAGCTGTGGTCTCTTCAGGATCTTTGATTATAAGTAACAATGCAATTGTCAATTCCAGGTCTGCTTCGCTTGTGTTGATGGTAAAGAATTCCGCCTGGCCCAGATGTGTGGGCTCCATATTGTAGTGCATGCAGATGAGTTGGAAGAGCTAATTAACTATTACCAGGTAATTAAGATGACTCCTGTTATCAAATTATTTTGTGTGAACCTTGAAGCTCGAAATCTGCAGCCAAGTTGGTTGCTGTTGGGGAACATCTCTAACTGCCTGTATCTCTCAGGATCGTGGCTACTTTGAAGAGCTGATAACGATGTTGGAAGCAGCACTTGGGCTTGAGCGAGCACACATGGGGATGTTTACAGAGCTAGCAATTCTCTACTCCAAATTTAAGCCACAGAAGATGAGGGAGCACTTGGAGCTGTTCTGGTCCAGAGTCAACATCCCCAAGGTGAAAGTCTTAGGCCTTAAATTTAACTTAAAGGGTGTCTGTCAGGACTGTCTGTACCTCAGCTTTTTGCAGTAGCTCCTGAGGCACTAAAACCTGAGCACTGATGGCCACTGATAGCAATATATTATAACTGTAATTTCTGATATGCCTTTTGCTTAGGTTCTGAGAGCTGCAGAACAAGCCCATCTGTGGGCAGAGCTGGTTTTCTTGTATGATAAGTATGAAGAATATGATAATGCCATTATCACAATGATGAATCACCCAACTGATGCTTGGAAAGAAGGCCAGTTCAAAGATATCATCACTAAGGTATTGCTTTCCTAGTGAAATTAGGTAAATTACTTGCTATGGGAAAGAGAACTGTTCTGAATGTGCACCCTCTCATCTCTAGGTGGCCAATGTGGAGCTGTATTATAAGGCAGTGCAGTTCTATTTGGAATTTAAACCTCTGTTGCTCAATGATCTGCTCATGGTGTTGTCCCCTCGGCTTGACCACACCCGTGCTGTCACCTTCTTCACAAAGGTAACTTTCCTACTATCCACAGCAAAGAAGTTGCAATTGGCAAAGTGTTTAGCTGTAGTAGCACTTAAAAATGCTTAGTTACTTCACTGCCTCACAGAGAAAATGTTAGGAGACCTCTACAAAAGTTACCTTAAATTTATCTACCCAATTCCTTGAAGGTCAAACAGCTACCTCTGGTCAAGCCTTACCTGCGCTCTGTTCAGAATCACAACAACAAATCAGTGAATGAGTCCCTGAACAACCTCTTCATTATTGAAGAAGACTACCAGGTATGTCTTGTCTTGAAATGGTAATGTCTGGAGTGGGTAACAACTTGCATGTTGTATGTGCTTCAAAGTAGAAGCAGCTATTCCTGAATTTCAAAGTTTATTCTAGCTGGCTTCTGTGTCAGTATTAGCCTGATGTTCTGGGTGTGTGTTTAATGACTAGAAACACTGGTTTTATTCTTATTTTCAGTAAATCTTACCTGCTTGCTATTTACTTGCATTCCTTAAGTGTATGTTCTTTGCTACTTCAAACTGAGCTAAGGGTGACTAGCCAAGGATTAAGTGCAGAACTGTTACTGGTTTTGTAGGAGCTTTTTGGGCCCTTCCTGGTGGGGATAGAGTGGCTACTTTGTTATTAGTGTGACAGATCAGCTTTTATTGAAGGCAAGCAATGGATGCTCAGGAAAGAACTTGTAGTAAAAGCAGTTATGGTGTCTCAGCTGTTCTACTGTTTTCAGAGAACAGATGTCTGGTGTTCAGAGACTCTTAACCTCAGCAATCACTAGTGAAAAACACTAACTAGAATAACCTAAACTATATGTGTGTCAAACATCAGCTTCCCCCCCCAAAAATCTGGCTAGAATACTTTATCCTCCTAGAAGCAAGAATACGGTATGAAGACACATGGAAGATGTTTTCATCTTTGTGGATGCATTTGTACATCTGAGTTGTAACTTTTTCTTCTTAACTCAGGCTCTTAGGACTTCAATAGATGCCTACGACAACTTTGACAACATTTCTCTTGCTCAACGTTTGGAGAAACATGAATTAATAGAGTTCAGGAGAATTGCTGCCTATCTCTTCAAAGGAAACAATCGCTGGAAACAGAGCGTAGAACTCTGTAAGAAAGACAGACTGTATAAGGTAAGACCTGTACACAGCTCTGGCTTAGCATATTTAACTTGTTTGGAAACCTGTGGCTTTCAATAAAGCTGCATCTCTTTGGATGCTACCAGGTGGTACCTGTTGCTAATCTGGCAAATCTTGCTTCAGAGTGGCAGTAGATGGACAGATTTCTTGGAAACAAGTCATAGAATGTCTCCTCTCTGCTCATGTCAGTACTAGATTGTTGCTTAGTTAAGTACCAACACATGTCCGTGGTTGTACAGTGGCACCTGAGGCTAAACAGACTCCCTCCTGTTGTAGGATGCAATGCAGTATGCTTCAGAATCCAAAGATACTGAGTTGGCAGAAGAGTTGTTGCAGTGGTTCTTGCAGGAGAACAAGAGAGAATGCTTTGGTGCTTGTCTCTTCACCTGCTATGATCTCCTAAGGCCAGATGTTGTCTTGGAAACAGCGTGGAGGCACAACATCATGGACTTTGCCATGCCATACTTTATTCAGGTCATGAAGGAGTACTTGACAAAGGTAAGAGCAGGTGCTTCTCCAGCACTGAAAGCTTGTTAGTCACTGTGGTGTCTGCCTTGAGACTGTCTGCTTGCTACTAACATTGATATGGGCTTTGTCAAATGTCTGTCTGTCCATGTCCACACTTATTTTTCAGTCCATCTGGGGAGAGACTTCGCCCTCTAAGAGACTGAAACACTTGCAGACTCCACTCTACCTACCAATTACAGAGCCTACATCAGTAGCATTGAGCATGGGCAGTGTCTTGAAGTAGTTCCAAGATTCAGGCTTTTTACATGTTGTGTCAGTCAGGAATCCTAGCTGGGATCAAACAAGCTCTAACCAAATTCTAGACTGTGTACTAAAAAGCTTTTTAACTACATCTTGAGTTCACTTGGTCTGCTGTGCATTTAACTCTAAAAGGTGGCTCTGATACTTAATGGCACTAATTATGATTCAGCTTTTGTTTGAAGTGACTTAGGCTGGGGAACCTATTTGGCAATGCTCTGACAGACTTGAACAAGATCTGAGTAAAATACCAACTGTCATCAGGGAGATTTGCCCAGCTGAAGCTTTTAGTGTATCTTCTAGTGAAATGCTGTAAATTCCTTAATAATTAGTACTAAGAAGTAGAAGTTTGGTCAGGCTTGGATCAGTGAAGACTAGAGTGCCTTCATCTAGAAGACTTGCTTGGCTGTTAGGTCTAAAGGCAGGACTGTTTTGTAGTCCTGGAGCAATCTGCTCTCCTTAAACATGGCATTCTGGGGGAGGTGGGGAGCTATAAGCACTAGCACTGCTGGTCAGACGTGCCTGATGGATCAAGCTGGTACCAGGCCTCTTGAGAGTAGTAGTCTTGGAGTAGGATCCTTAAAGATTAACATTTCATGATCTGCTAAATGATGAGGATGTAATATAGTGTAGTTAAATTGATGCAGTGAAATCTAGCAACAAGCAGAGCTGCCTTTCTAAAGCAGATACTTCTGGTGTACCTTTGGTTTTACTCACCTGTACCTTAATTATTTCTTCCCTGACGCTTTTGTTTCTGCCTTATATGCTAAATATGGAATTTGATTTTTCTAAGCTGCACCTTCTGAATTCCTTTGCAGGTTGATGCAATAAAGGAAAAGGTGAAAGTTGATTCTTGTTTTCCATCTTTAAGTCTGGAGGACTAAGTCTAAGGATTCTGCATGAGTTTTTTCTTTCCTATGTTTACTACACTGCTGCTACTGCTTTTCCCCAAAAAAATATCACTAAAGCATATGCAAATTATTTAACTCTACAAGTAGCTAGTGCTGTAGGACCAAAGTAGATTCATTTGCTACTAATAAGCTAATAGATCCTCAGGAAGGGCATACAGGTGATCAGTTGGATCACAGTCAACCAGGTATCAAAAGGATACACAAGCTCTACTATTTGACAGCCAATCTGACTGGAAGAAGCTCTTACAATAGGAAATAATTAAGTCTTGGGACACTGTCTGAACAATAAATCAAGATGACATTTGCTAGTTTAAGGACTGTGATCCAGCTCCTGATCTCTTGACCATTACTAATGTGTGCTGACAGTAGGCAGAATAGATACTAGCTGCTTCAGAAGAGACTCTTCCTCATTCAGGTGTCCAGTTCTCATGGTGCTAGTTTAACCCACAAGGTGCTCTAGTTCACATGGCAACTTGAAATTTCAGATATTAAGACAAGTCTGTGGTTCTCTTCCCTGTAGTAAATTTCTTGTAGTTGTGCAAAAACAGACTGCCTTCCAAGCTCTTCAGCTTCATTAAACTTCTCTTGCTACCTCATTAAAAAAAAA
Source organism: Chaetura pelagica (assembly GCF_000747805.2). Classification (NCBI taxonomy): domain Eukaryota; kingdom Metazoa; phylum Chordata; class Aves; order Apodiformes; family Apodidae; genus Chaetura; species Chaetura pelagica. The sequence goes on along the minus strand of NW_009952560.1, from coordinate 2,467,662 downwards.
AAGGGTAATGCTTATTGCACTTGTGAGGCTACTGTTGAGGCTTGCCTTTTGCTGTGCAGTTTTTGCCTTCCAAAGGGCAGTCTCTAAGGTTCCTGTCCATCTGCTGCTGTACAAATGCCCCTGATTCTGCTTAGACCAGAGGTCAGCCCTAGTGAGTCTTCCTTAAATGTGGTTCAGCAAAGGTTAAACAAACTGACCAACGGCTTGAAGATGGACTAAGTACAAACTGCTTCTTGGTGACAAGATGTCTGTAATTACACCACTGGAACTTAAGGCTAACCTGACTAAATGTGTAGTGTAAGGTCCTTCAGCAGCTAGTAAGTGAGGCAGTAAGAAAGCGTGTGTGTGAAAAAAGGTAATTGAACTGCAGTGTTTGCATAAACTACGCATGTGTAGCAGTCATTGCAATTACATCCCACTGTTCCTGAAGCTACAAGGCATTGCTGTGGGCTGCGTGTGGTTTTCTGGGGGGAGCCTGTATGGCAGTCATCTTCAGACCTCACTCTTGCTTCAGTACTTTTGCCTCTTTTTCATGCACACATAACACAGTAACATTGAATGCATGTTACTTTTCCTCTGCAGCTTCTTGCAGTCCTTGTGGAAAAGCCTTTAAAACAATCTTGCTACAAGTGTGTAGGGTACTGAACCTGGTGATGCTCAAGCAAGTGGTGTAAGAACCATCCTGCAGGCTGGTTTCAAACTTGTGCTTGTTATTGTAAATACTTGTTTAGCTCTGAGGGGAGGCATCAAAACTGGGTCAAAAATGCATTAAATGTCCTGGGCTGGAGGCTTTCTATGTGTGTGTAAGCCAAATGCCTCTGCTTAGTAGCAAACTCTGCACATTTCTCCTTGGATTTGCATCTCTAAACTTGTGCTTCTGTGTTCAGTGTGTTGCTGTTTGAGTTAAAAACAGTGCAGTTCTCAGCACGGTGTCTGGAAAGGAGTCTTGAAGCTTTGGCACACACTCCTGTGCACTTTGACAGCAGCAAGCCAGATACTGGTGTGAGGCAACAAAAAGGCTTGCAGTGAAAGCCCAGTAAAGGAATGAACTCCTAAAGCTTGGGACTTCTGCCACTCCCTGGATTTATGCCTCAAAAGTTACAGATTAACAGGTTTATGGAGCACATGTAACTCACAACTAAATGGAAGAAAGCCTTAGAGCTGCCTGCAAATATTTGCTGATGTAGCACAGTTAAGCTGAGAACTGTTCAAATCATGGATGTTGGTGTAGCTGAATAAGTAATGCCAACCCTGTGTAAGTACAGGAAACCTGTCTTCAAACTCCTTTATTAAGGATGCAAATGAAAGTTTAATCTGGTTTGTGAGTTGTCTTACTGTCTTAAAAAGTAATTGGCATGATTGTCTCTGACTTGATTCTAAATCTTACCTCCCAGGTAAAATATCAATACCTAATTTTTGTGGTTTTAGTTTCAGGGCCTGCCTTAGCCTGTAGCAATGCTGAGTTTCCTTGGAGCTGTTTTAGTGACAAGCAATATTTCACTACAGAATGAGTTTCTTCTCTTGCCTTTCTGTAGGGGTGGGCTAACAGCACCATTGCCCAGGCTGTGCCACAGAGGGAAGCTGGCTAGGCTTGTCTTGTGTCTGTGGATCAAGCTGGAACACGTTGAGTGTTTGTGGGTTTAGGCTGACTGCCACACAGTTCTGGAGTGGAAAAAAGCAAGTCTTATACACATGCATTCTCTGCATTTGAACTGAAATTGCATGAGTGAATGGGTTTGGAAAGTGAAATCTTGAGGCTCAAGTGACATGTCGGATGCTATTGCAGTCTGCAATTACTTTGTCTCAGTGTTTTATTCAGGGAGACTTCTCCAGGACTGGGCATTATCTGGGCAATTGCTCCAACGCCAAAGGTCTCCAGCTGATACTGTGCTAAAATCCAAGTTTGTGCCTGAAGGCTGTTGGTTTGAAGCAGTTGGAGCAGCAGTGATTGAGCTTACTGATGTCAAAGTAGCTCTAGTCCAGTGTGGGACCTTTCATACAAAGCTTCAGCCTGGAGTGAGCTTTCAAAGAGGTTCCACAAATCCCTAAATCAGGGATTTTTTTTCAGGAAATGGACAATCTTGACTGCACCAGTACCAACATTGCTACTTGAATTGATCTTAACTTGTAAATGGTCTCCTTTTCTTGATGGGTGTTAACATACCACTAAGGCTTTTCCACTTCTCTGCCATGAATTAAGTACCTCTTCTGGAGGAGTGTTTTTAATTGTTGGTCTCCATTCCAGGTGGATAAACTGGATGCATCAGAGTCTTTGAGAAAGGAGGAGGAGCAAGCTACGGAAACACAACCTATCGTTTATGGTAATGCTATTGTTCATGTGTTGGCAGTAACACATCTTGTTTCTAAAACACTTCTCTAGTCCTGGTTTTTCCCAAGGAAGTCCTTGGAAACAGGAACATTCCTCATGTGAAATCAAGTCTTGAGGGAAGGTGTTCCAAAATACTAGATAATAAAGTACAATTCTAACGCTGCTGCTAAGGTTGGAGGTGGATGCAGGATTGAAGATTGTCCTAGCTCAGACTAGGGGGTCACTGTTAAACATCCAGATACCTCCAGGGAAGCTGCAGGAATTCTCCTGCCTGAACAATCTGTACTGAGGAATAACAATGAAATTTGTCTTCCAGGTCAGCCACAGCTGATGTTGACAGCAGGACCCAGTGTGGCAGTCCCTCCACAAGCACCTTTTGGCTATGGCTACACTGCACCTCCCTATGGGCAGCCCCAGCCTGGCTTTGGGTACAGCATGTAGGATGCAGCACAGTCCCTTGGGAGCCAGTGTCTTTTCTTACTGAAACTCCACCGTCCCTCCCCGCTTTAACTCATAACAGGGAAAAGCAAAGAGTTCAGCCTCGTGTTCTTGTAACCTTTTATTTCATGAAGGACTGGTTTTTTCTAGCGCAAACTGTTTGAATCACTTCTGTTAAAATCTTTTTCACATTCCATGTCATTTAGACTTTACTTTAAAAGGGGAATAGTTTAAACAACTCTGTTCAAGTGGGCTTTTGCAGGACTGCTTCTTACCATTAAGTCTATCGTGAAGATTCTGATTTGCACTCTCTAGTGTTAAACTCTAATATTGAATCTTAAGTTCATTGTATGTGAGCAGCTTCCAGTATGTACTGTCTATTCTTAAATGCATTTAAGTCTCACTGTATATTGGGAGAAAGCTAAAGCCAAGATACTTGTATTTGACCTTGCAAGACTGCTGACCAGAGACAACACTAATCAGCATATCCTGCCCTGGATTGCATAGCTCTCAAAGAATTTACAATGCATACAGACAACCTTGCCTGACTTAAAAAGTACAAGTTTTGGGATGTTTTTTTTTTCCTTAACCTATGCAGGTTTTTCCAGTTATGCATATAGAAAATGCTAGTGTCTTTTTGCTCACTCCATATGTAACAGATGACCTTATGTTGTGCTGTATCCTGTGCTTTTGTGGGACATTCCATTCAGGAACAGAGCACCATGATTCCAATCTGTGTATTTACTAACCCTGCCCTGAGGTCTGTGTATGTTGGATATTGTGGTGTTTTAGATCACTGTTTTGAGTGTACAGAAGAGAGAATTCAAGCATATTGCTGTTCAGTTTTGTTTGTGCAATTTGAAATTACTCAATTTAAAAATAAATTACTGGACTGTGGACATGCTGCATAGTGGTAGCTTCACTTTACTGTCTTCTGAAAGGACCTTTGAACTCAAACCAAGTATTACAGTGCTAGTGGTGTGGGCCATTCAGGGGTGTCAGGGGCCACTGGAAGAGCAGCAATGGAGACCATTAGTGGTGTCTTGCACTGAGGGGGCAATACAAGGAAATGTGTAATGCTTTTTCTAGAGAGATTATGCCAGAGAGAAGAAAATAGCACTTTTCAATAGCTGGCTGCACTGAGGTCAGCTACAGCAGATTTGACCAGATGATTTGTTAGGATTGTAGTAGGGTGTGTCAGTTAAATTGAGATCATGTTCTAGGTATGTAAGTTGCCTTAAATATATTTAGCTTCAAATAAAATGGACTTAAATGTTTCTCTATGAATACTGTCATATTTGAGTGTAAAGAGTGTTAAGCACTGCCCCTTTTCCTGATAGCAGTAGAAGCTTCTGTCCACCAAGCTGTCCTCAGGGTTGGGCTCCAGCTCTGTCCTCCTGGCTCCAGTGACCTCTACAGTTGGGCTGTGGGATCCTGTCAGCAAGTGCTGCAGCAGCTCTGTGTGCAGGGATGGGTGTTGGCAGCTGGGGGATGAACCTGCCATGGGCTGTAGGTTTGTGTTCAAGAGTGGGGTGGAGCAGAGGTCTGCAGGGGTAGTGTCAATCTTGGAAAAGTGTTATGCCTAAATAAGAGATGCAGAATAAAAATGTCTCCATTCTCTGTTTGTTACACTTGCATTTCAACCCCTCTGCTCTTCCCTCAAGGTCTGCAAATTTGACTTGAGGGAGACAAATCCTTCTGTTCCTCTTTTATGTTTCACAGGAAGAGATGGCTGAGAGGCTGAGGAAGATGTGCTCCACAGTAGAATTCTTACAAGAAGTTGTGTTATAAAACTGGCTTGTATAAAGTCCATTTCATGACAAGTGCAAGGAACTTTCCTTGCTCTGTGTTGGGGCAGAATTTACCCAGAAGCCATGATCTGCATGCTCTGAACTCTGCCCAGCAACATCTGTGACAGTATCTCCTCAGACCCAAGGAGACCTGTTAATCCCAAGTAAAAAGGATTTAAGTTAGTCTCTGTACAACAACCTCTTTATATGTGGGGTAACTCCCTGCACTGGGTGTGCTGACCTCCCTACAGATCCTGCCAGGACAGGAGCTGCACAGACATCTCCAGCCAGGCGTGTGGCTCACAGCTGCTCCCCACAACTGTTACCTGGCTTTTGAGGTCAGGGCTGCAAAGCCTGTTGGACTTGGTCAGCTTCAGGGCAGTCACAGCTTATTGCATCAGCTCCTTGGTTAGAAACTGAGCAGGAAGTTGCCCACAGCTCTGTGGGATACCTTTAACTGCTTTAGCAGTTCCTCTTTTCTGAATTAAGAAAAAAAAAATGCTTCTGTGAGGCAGGAGGGGTCAAGGTATAACACAACACGAGACAAATACATTTTACTAATGCTTCAATTCAGTCAGTAAACCAAACTGCAGAATCCTCAATTAATTGCACAAGTTTTTGTATGGGTGGTTATTCCTGCCAGCCCCACTCCCACCCCACTCAGCCCAGCATTTTCTTTCCCAGTTTAAAGCACCACACAGAAGCTAAAGAAACTTAATGATTTGCAAATTCAAATCTCTTAAAAAACCTGGTTATTTTATTTATACTGAGAGAACATATGGAAATATCCCAGACTTGGGTTTTATCCCTTCAGTAGTGACATACACTAACACATCTGGATTCCTTTGGTACCTGGTTTAGAAGAGTTTCAGGTGACCAGAAACTTTATCTACTACATCAGCTGGTCCTGGTCCAATCCCAAGGACTGTCTGGGAGCCTGGAGCTATCTGAGTGCGACCTGCATCTTGGATCAGGCTCACAGTCAGTCCAAGGTGTTTAGCATCAGCCAGGAGCTGGATCAGAGTCTCTTCATCGGGAGCTTTGAGGACCACTTTAGGTTGCCCACAGTATTCCCACTGCTTCAGGAGCTCAGGATTTCTTCTCTGCACTTGCTTGTAGGCAGAAACAGCCGCGTGGGAACACTGTGCTGCGACTTTACCCTTCCCCATCTTCAAGTCATTGCGGACAACCAGCACCATCTTGAACTCCCCAGACTCCCCCACGGTGTCGGCTTCGCTGCCCAGGCTGTTGGGAAGGGCCATCACCCCGGCTCTGGGCTGCCTGAGGAGCCTCCCACGGATGCCCCATCCCAGGCACACCCCGCAGGCAACTCCAGCGATGACGCTGAGGAGCCCGGGCTTGGACAGGTAATCCATGCTGGGCTGCAGAGACCGGCTGTGAATCGGGCTGGGGGAAAACGACAAACTTAGGTCATCAAACACAGAATCCCGGATCGGGGCGTTAAAGATCATCCAGTTCCAACCCCCCTGCGTGGGCAGGGACACCTCCCAGAACAGGTTCCTCCAGGAATGACCCAGGCCTTGGGATGTCCAGACGCACCTCCCGCCTCCCCGTTCCTCGCCCCGTGAGGGGGCAAAAAACCCA
>NW_009952560.1:2445417-2460097 GCF_000747805.2 Chaetura pelagica | reverse complement strand
TGTTGCTGACCGTGTCCTTTGCACCCTCCCAGCTGCCCCTGCTCCTTCGGGCCAGGCTTGTCCGACGGACCTGGATGGTTGGGCCCAAATCCATGAAGACTCTTAATGTCTCTCCCCTCTTGCTGGCCGAAGTGAAGCACCTAGACCCGTGTGTCAGTTTTTAGCTGATGTCAGGTAGCGATTACAGAAGGTAATAAAGCAGTAAGGTTCCAGTTTTCTTCCAGATTTACCTCACAGATGTTTGTAAAAAAAGTACTAAGTTTGTCTGCTAGAGGTGGTTTTTCTGTCAAGTGGTGTGAATCCAGGTTATCCCTCTTGAACTGCACAGCTGACAGTTCCTCAGGGTTTACCTCCTGTCCTTGTTTTCCCTGCTCTGTGCTTACCAACAAGTGGGTATCCTGGTTTAGTTAATGTTGATAATATGGGTTGAGAGCTCTGAGGTGGGAAGAGTGAGATATTGTTGTTTCATGCCTTGGAGCATATGAAGTCTGTTTGACCAGGAGCTTTTGGTGCTGTTTTGCTGTTGGGATTTCTGCTCTTCTAAGGTTGTTACACCCCAGTTCCTGCGAGATGGATTGACTGGGAATTCTCATGCTTTATACCATGATACCTCATGATAGTATGTATAAGCTCTTCTTAATGCATGTATTTACCTATTGAAATGGGCTTTGTTATGTCAATCCTCTTTCAATCCACTATTTCTACAGCATGGGGTGGTCTTTATTCCTTGTTGGTCATAAGTGACAGTTGAAATGATTGCTCCATCCCATGTTTTCAGATGAGGGATTGAAAACAAACACATATCCAGTTGTGCAATGGGAGGTGAGCACTACTTATTCATTTGAGCTAACCTTCTTGCCCTACTTAACAGCTGAAATCAATGGTACTTGTAACTTCTGTGGGAAAGGGTAGGAGGAGGCTGGTAGCTTTCAAGTGGGCAGTAGCCATGAGGTAGGTGAGTAGGCTGGAAACAAACCTCTTGGCTGGAGTGTCTGCAGTATTTCCATCTTCAAGATTTTTCCCTGTGGTTTTGTTTGAATATCTTTTGAATGTCACAGCTCTTTCTGACTGCATCTTGTGGATACCTCTCCTTAGAATGGTCTGTGTGACTAGTGCATATTTTGTGATCTCTTATTTCTCAACAAGCTTTGATTTTAAAACAGGAAACTGTTTCTGTTGCTGTGTAGCAGGCTCAACAAGCTTTGATTTTAAAACAGGAAACTATTGCTGTTGCTGTGTAGCAGAAGGCCAGTTTCTCTGGTGTCATAGTGATGGGAAACTATTATCTGCGGGTTAGAACTTTAACTTCTCTGACTTGTGGAGAAGGGTGAGTTGGATGGACTTTGCCGTTCTGTGAGAGCAAAGAGCACGGCCTTGAAGCTGTTGCAACACCGAGCTTTCTGAGAGACAAGGCTCAGAATTAGCCTCTGTGTTTCCCCTTGTCTGGGCAGTGTGTTCTCATTGAATGGCCATGGTGTAACTTCTAACTGAATCTGTTGCAGTTAGAGACTGTTAATGGTGACTATGAAAAGCAGAAGTCATTGTCTCAGGGGCAACTTTCAGCTACTGTTTTTCATGGGGTTTGTTAGGTACTGCTGTTCATTCTCTTTCATCTCAGCTGTACATTTGTAGAGAAGAAGTCTTCTGGATATAGTGGCTGGGCAGGTTCAAGCATCTCCTGTGGGAAAACTGTCTCCCAGCACTTACAAGCCAGGAGAAAGGCAAAGCTCCTATGAAATCTGCACTTTCCACCACTACTGGAGAAGTCAGAGGTGGCAATTCTTGATGCCGTGTCTTATTTTTCTTTTTCTCTTTCCTAGGGAAATTTTAGCAGGCCTTTTTTTTTCTGCAGGATGTGTTATCATCTTGTGACAATCCCTGTGACCTTTTTTTCCTCTCTGCCTTTTTGGAAGCACAGAGTGGCTGGCAGGGGAGAGCTTGGCTGTCACCTGAAGGCAGAACGCAGTCTGAGGGCTGCGAGACAAACATCTTGGCAGGGCACGTGGCTGTGGATTCCTGTATAGCCCTGGAGCTGAGGATGTGAGAGATACTGTGTCTGTTCAGGCACCTGAATATTAAGTTGTGGTATTTTTTCCAATGCTGTGTGATCCTTCTCTCCTATCAGTCTTTCCAAGTCATCAGTTTTGCTGAAAGGGCTGCCTGGGCTGCCCTCCCCAGGAGGTATGTTGTGGTGGCACAGAGCAGTGCTGCAGTGGTACTTGTCACTGAGACCCTGTTTGAGAGAGGGCATGAAGTGCAGCGTGTCATGCATCTGAGCTGAGGAAGCTGGAGTTAGCACAGAAGCAGCAGCTCTGAGGAGGTCTCCTGTGATCCCCTCAGCAGCATATTCTCCCTCTCTGACAACCTTGAAGGGTTTTTCTCAGCAGCCTGTTTTCTCAGCTCTGATTTGCACCCTGGGCTTTCTGCCCCCTGCCAGCCTGAGGAGCACAGAACTCAGCTCTGGTCTGTGTTACAGCATGAAGTGCTACACTGATAATGTTCACATTCCCAGTTACCTCAGTTTCCTTTTTAAATATCTTCTTTGGAGAGCTTCTACAAGAGATTACCATAAAGGCTCAAACAACATGGATTTTCTCTTTCCTACCATCTTTCATGCCTTTTCATCTGTATATTGTGTGATTATAGCACCTGATTCTACTGCTGGATCTACACAAGCAACCATCAATATTCCTGTTTCACCTGAGAAAATTCACCAGAGAGAACAGTTCAATATATCTGGCCTTAACAGCAGGGACAGAACTTTTAGTAACCTCAGAAGAAAATGTGCAGCATCCCTGAAATTCATGTTACAACAGTATTAAATAATTCTTTCCTAAAAGGTGTCCCAGAGTCTTTTTGGAAAAAATTGAAATGTTAACTCTAAATTGGAAGATGACTTTTTTTGTGAAATGCTGTTTGGCTAGGAATTGGAAAATAGGTCTGGTGTACAGAGGCATAACCCACAAAATGGAAACCTCTGGTCTTTAACTGAATTGCTTTTCCTTTGAGGGCTTAAACTATTTTAGTTAGGAAAACATTTTTAGTATGGGCATAAATGCACTCCTGTCAAAGTAACCCATTATAGCTAAATTTATGGAGATTTCAAACACTTTTCAGAAGTGTCCTAATTTATTTTAATTGAATGCTTCCCATGAGTTTTAAAAGACTGGGGAAAAAAAAATCAAGCAGTTACTTTTTCTATTTTCTGTGGAAAGTTATTAACCTTCATGTTAGGGCCTGTGTCAGTTTTGTATCACATGATGATCAGTATTATCTTACTCTGTAGGGACAGGAGGTTTGGAAGAGCTTTGGTCTTGAATGTCTACAGAGCTGAGGACATAGTTGTCTGTTCCACTGGCTTCAAACACAGAAGAAGCAGTGAAGAGTGACCCAGTTGTACGGAGCTGAGAGGGTATGTAACGTTTCACTTCAAGCCTGATCTCATCCTTTACCAAATGTGTTCCTAGCACAGGCTGTCTTTGACTTCTGAGGGAATGTGCTCTCCAAGCTGTTAACTTATTCCCTCTGTAACTTGTTGCATCTGTAGAGCATTTGGTGACTGAAACATATATACAGGTGTGTAACTCTGTAGTTTAGAGCAATTATGTATCCACCCGTGGCAGTCTGGTTTTAATCTTTTGTTCTCTTTATTGTAACTGAAGAATAGTCGTGTAGATAAAGAAATGGTTATCAGAAAAGTTGAGGAGAAAGAAGCAGCAGGATCCTGGCAGGGTTGGAGCATTCTGCTTCAAATGAAATAAATTATTAAAAAAACAAAAGATGGTGTGTTGCTGAGGGAGCAGGGAACAAACAGCAGCAAAACTGCCTGAGCTCTAAGTCTGGTTCTAGCAGCTGTGTGATAAGTAACTTTGATAGTGATGAGAGTCAGGGTTCCAGGGTCTCTCTAAGTACAAAGTGATAAGAGTAAGTGATTCAAACAATGCTTGGGAAAGCAGTGAGATCGTTAAAATAGTTTATCAAAATCCTTGTTGTCCCAGCACACTGGAAAGGAGTCCTCAAAAAATGCTTAATACAGAACATGGACCCACGTTCTGCTCCTTCAAATGAGTGCAAGCACCCAACTGCCATGTCTTAAAATGCTTCTTTTTAGTAAGTGCACCCAACTCTTGGGTGCTTCAGAAAGAAGAGACTTTTGTCCTCTTTTTCTGGTGACAATGCAGGGATTGCAGGGTCTGATGTTTTCATGGTCTCATGCTCTAATAGCTTGGTTTGCTTTGTCTTGCATACACTGTGAAGTGCCAGTCACAGTCACCAGAAGCCCTTTTTGTTGACCAATTTACATTTTTTACTAACAATAATTGTCTCTTTATACCTAATGTTGTGGATTGCAGTAAAGCTGAATAGTTTATTGTGTACTATTTGTTCAGCTCTACAAAGAAGTTCTTGTGTGAGCACAGCTCTAACAAATGATCTAAGCAACTCTAATACAAAAACTGTTCAAAGTTGTTGGTTTTCACTCTTTTAAATAGTTTATTTTTATGTTTGCTGGTAACTACTCAATGTATTAGGCAATTATTTTTTTAGATATGGACTTTGTATCTTTTTCAGCATTCATAAGAAGTGAAATTCTGTTTAGCAGATGGAATTGAATTTCCTGTGGTGAACTGTCATGGGTTTTGTGTAGACTTGAGGATGTGGACTCAGTTAATGAAGGGTAATTCCATTTTGGGTCAGACTCCCACTGTGATTAATCTCCATGCAGAGACATTAGAGTAGGGCTAGTGATTGTAACAGGCATCAAACAGATCAGAGAGCTGAGCTTTTCTGGATGCACATCCTCCAGTTTCTTATGCTAAGATACTTGAAGTATAATTAGACTTTGGAAAACCAAGGAGTGTTTTATGAAACCAGTAAGGGTTTGGTTTCTGGACTGCAGCCCGTTCAAGCTTGCCATGGAATAGGTATCAAATCTCCAAGTTAGCTGTATTCTTAAATACAAGTTTTTAGAGCTTTTCTGCAGAATGGTTGTACTTCAAGACCTTCTTTAAAAGTGTTTACCCCACAGAAGTATATGAGGGGATTATTTATCTGCTGTGAACCTTGACTTGTGAGGTAGCATGCAAAACTAATCCCAGATTAGTGCCTTTCTAAGAAGGCAGAGAAACACTCTGTTAGTTGAATTTGTGAAAGGTGTAGCATGTATGTAACAATGCACCTGAGATCCTTGGAGACTGATGTGCCAGTAAGATGTTTAATGGATTGCAGTGGAATTCAGTTCATGGAGGGGGAGTGTTGTGCACAGCCTAGATTTTAGCATCAAACATAGAGGGTAGTTTGTATCACAGTGAATTAACTTTCTTGAAATATCATTAAGATGACAGAAGAGACCAAACCAACTGAGACTTCAATTTTGAAGGCTGGATTTGTACAAGGAAAATAGAGATTAACTTAAAAATGAGGAACTTGTAGCTTCCACTCAAGTTCTGTTTGGTTTGTGTTGTTTTAATGTTTGTTATGTTTAAGCCAACAAAATGTGACTGAAGTTCCCCAAGTCGGAACATATTTTTTTTTAGCATGGCTGTGTGCAGAATGGCTCTGATGGCCATTGCTTTCTAAGCAGCTTTCTGTGAACATCAGGCTTTCCAGCTGTGGATGCAAAATTGAAATATTCCCCTCTGCAATTTGAGCTTTCTGTGTGTCAGTGTGTGTGTAACATGTGCATGTAACTCGTGCGTGTCTATATAAGCTTGTATTGTAAATGTAGATAAGTATGTATTTATGTATATAAAAAATAAGAGCACCACGAGCAAGTGCAGTCAGTAGAAACAAACTACTCCACCATCTCCAGGGATTTTGCTGTTGCAGTGAAATTAGGAGATGGCCAAACATTTGATCCTTGTATCACTGTAGCAACTGGCCAGTTATCCTCCATCGGGTACCGGTGTGACTCCCCTGCCATGCAGTCTCAGGCTGCTATAAACCTGATCTGAGGAGAGAGAGGTTCATGTTTCTCTGGTGTTTGACAGTTCAGAGCAAACCTGTGGCTGCACATGACTGCAGAACGAGGCTGTAGAGCTCTTACTGCAGCAGGTCAGTCCTCTGTCCTTGACTGACAATGGAGCCCTTCAGCGTTTTTCAGAAGCAAAGTTTTGCAAGGCTGTTTTATTAATTTTCTTGGCAGTTTGGGTATTCTGGAGCCCAGGTTTCAATGAATAATCACTGTAACATGCAGGAGATTAGTTTCTTAGTTTATGCAGCTTGTTTAACTAGAGAGATTTCTAGTTCTGTGTATGTCATTTCAGGAAGGAGGTGCTGGAGGAAGGACTCTTTCCTGAGGCCTCGATGGTTTTGAATTTTTTTTTAAAAGTAACCCCCCTTTTTAATAATCACATTGTAGCTAGCAATTTTATCTGCATTGCAAGTAATGCACCAGGCTTGCATCTGGTTTGAAGAACATCTGTCTGAAACTGACTTTTGTGAATCCCTGGAAATATCTCTAAAATCTTTTAACTTTTTTTTTTTTTTTTTTTTTGCCTTTCTCCACTGTTTTTGTAGGGCCTGTTTCTGGGAAAATTATGCTTGGTCCTATTCTACTTCATTCCCCAGTGCAGCTGTGCTGGCAAAGTAAGTCTGCTGCTAACTCCTTAGTCCTGAGTGATACAGTGTAGACGAACGGTGCTATATAAATGTAAATTTCAATTCATTCCCTTCATTCATTCAACAAGCTATCAACATAACCTTGTCATTTCAATTTTTCATTTTTTTTTTTTTTTTTTTTTTTTTTTTTTAATGGCCAAATTATTGCAGTTTGAATCAAAGGGGACATCTCACTGCTGGTAACCAAACCTGAGCTGCTGCTTGTATTTTAAGCCTAACATAAATCAAAGGGGAAGTATTTTTCTGTAAAATTTTAATTTCCTCCACTAGGCAGTTGTATATAGCCTGTCATTTTAATATGGCATTATATAACATAATTATGGCTTAATATAACTTTTCTTTCCAACAAAAGTACCGTATCAAAAACTGTAAATCACATTTGCTAATAGGGAGAAAAGCAATGCAGATTCAGTGCTTTAGCTTTGTGGGACTCTTTCTCCAAAATAAAAATCCAGAAACTGTTCTAAGATTCAGAAGATGATTTTTAAAGCAAGGAGGCTGACTGGCCACTTGCTTTGTGTTTGATTGCATAAGAATTGTCAGCTCTTCAGGTTGGTTATTTTGTGGTTGGTTTTTTTCTTAAGGGAAAAAGGTCTTGCAGCATTCTGATTTATGCTGGCTTCCAATTATTGCACTATCTACTCTCCTGGATAAGGAAAACCACAGCAGTTCTTTTGCACTTGTTGAGGCTGATCTCTCTAGAGGGAGGCTTCACTTCCTTTGAAGAGTTTGCCTTCTCTGGTTTAGGGAAGTTAGACTCAGTTCTGTATCTTAGTTACTTTATTGAGGGCTATCTTTTTTCAGCTGAGAGGTTTTTGAGGTCTCTTTACATGCCAGCTACCTGGAGGCTTAGTGCCAACGTGTGTGTTTTCTGAGGATCAAATCTTAAGAGCCTGACTGAACTGAGGTTTGTATGAAGCTCTGCTGCTGCTGGCCCCCAAACAGTCAGCTAATTAGTAGAAGAGATTGTTTAACAAGCTTTTGTTCAGTTGTTAGGAGTGAGTGAGTTTTGTCATTTAAGTGGAAAATTTAGATTTCTGTAGGTGGAAATGTTTCAATCTTTGTCATTGCGGGAACTGAATCACTTTCTCATTTTTCATGGTGGAATGCAGGGTAACTGATTTGGAAAACTGCTGGATGTTTGTATCCTTGTGACAATGGAGTCTTCATAACCAGGAATGGAGACATTATGCTTTTTATTTTTGTTCTGCTATTAGATCCCCATACGTGACTGATCTATGAAATGGCAGAGAATGGAACAGATTGTGACCAGAGACGCATAGGAATGATCAAAGAACAGCACAATGGAAGCTTTACAGGTAGGAGGAAAATCACTTCATGTTCTCAGCTGGTCAGCTTGGTGTGTGATGTGGCCAGCACAATATTCCAAAGGAATTTGTGTTGGTGCATTTTATACCCAGATAATGCAAAGGGCCTCAATGCATGAATCCATCTTGGAAACTTCAGTTGTCTCTAAATGTGAAGTCTAGAGGTTTTATGTATTGTATAGTTTTATCCTGTGTGTTTTCATTCAGTTTGCTCTTATACTCTTTCTTTCCCCCTCTCCTGATCTACAGATTAAGTTCTTGTGCTGTAGTTGATGTGCATGTGAGCCTTGTAAAGCTGAGTTGGGTACCAACAGGGACTGCAACAGGGCTGAGCTAAGAAATTAAACTGTTGGCACGTATGTGGCCGTGGAAGTCAGGCTATACAGCCCCACCCTTTGGCACTGAAAAGTTAGTACTTGGTAATAAAAGTCTGATTTACTCTGTGAGAAATCCAATTATTAGTCTCCCAATTTCTAGTTTTTCTGTTGTCTTTTAGCTCCACCATATTTTATGCACTTCAATGATAAATTACTAACGAGACATTTAACTACTTCCTGCCTTGCCTTTGTTTTTCCTACTAGTACATCTGAAGCAGGCTTGCTTTAATGGTCAGGATTCATGAAAAATAACCTGAGAAGCTTTCATGAAGAGCCATGTGTCACTGAATCACCTGTGCTGTGTAATATAACTTATAAATTAAAATAATTTTGTTTTTTCCTGGCAACTTTGAATGTGCCAGTTCCATATTTAATTAAGTTTTGTAACCAAGTGATTTCTCAAGTTGTATGCAGTCTTGCACCATTGTCTTTTATGACCTAAAAACAAGGTCATAAAAAACAAGGTTGAAGTATTTTTATTAGACATATTAAGTGAAAAAATAGAGAATAGAAATTCATGCTGGAATGAAGGCAGTGAGATTTGAAGAGGAACTGTGTGTGTGTGTGTATGGAACAAATCAAAGGCTTTTACTTAAATAATTCTGTAACTCTGAGGGAATGTGGGTGTTAGCCAGTATTTGTAGTTGTAGAATTTCTGTTCCTTCGTCTAAAGCAACTGATGCTCATAGCTAAAGAATGCAAAATACCTCATGCTAATGAGCTATGCAGTTCCTATGTAAATATTAGCATCTGATAAGGCAGCATGTTTCAATTACTGGAATAAGGCTGAAATGATACACCTTGAGTTACAATATTCTGGGAATTCAGAAAGATTAATATTTTAAATGCTACAGCTTTTCATAAATTTAAAATTTATGAATGTTATTGCAGTACTTTGAACATACATAAAACAGAATACATGTGTTTTGTCTTTGTGTAGTAAATGGTGTTTAAATGAGTTTGATGTCTAGGTATAAGAGGTTTTTTTGTTTATTTTTTCCATTGTTTTGTGATTATTTTTTTTCACTTCAGAATTAATTTTCTTTAAAAGTTTAAAAATTATTGCCACTCATTAGCTTGACGACCTTTGAACCAAGTCATTCTCATCCAAAAAAATAGCCAGGGTTTTTGTTAACCTTGACTGTCTTGTAAATGCAAAATAATACACTTATTAGGAGACCCTTTCTTCTATACTTGTATCCTGCAGTGTGCAGTGCCTGCTGTTTTTGTGGGCTTGAACTCTGCATTATAATGAAATCACTGCAATTAAAATCAACCAAATACGTAGTGTCAGCTCAGCAGGTCCTTGGGAGCATCTCCCATCTGCTGGGCTCATTTTGGAGAAGCTGAACAGCCTGGCAAGGCTCAGCATAGCCTGAGGATCCTGACTGGTAGAGGCTGTTATCCAGTTACATGGTGACTGAGGTGTCTAAAGAGCACATGTAATTCAATCTGGTCTGATTGGAGAAGTCTGAGCATAGCTTTGGAAGAGAACCAACTGCAAAGGTTCAGGGAGAGATGTGGTCTCTGTAGTGGGTGACAGAGTCACGTTTGACCTAATAAGTTAGCTGATTTGTAACTAGCAGTGCAGTACCTTGCACAAGGGCAGACAGAAATACCAGACTTCTTGCACCCTGGGCCAGTTGGATTCTCGAATAGTTACCAGCTACATGGAGAATAAAAGTCCCCTGATTTCTGATGCCCTTGGAGCAAACACTTTGTGATGCCTGGGAGCTCATGTGAGCTTACTGACAAAACAAAAACCCCTCCATATATTTTTGAGTGGGATAGTCTCTTAACTGTCAGCCTGTGCTTTTACATTTCTGTTGTTTTTCCTTTGCAGATTCCTCTTTGTTGAGTGAACGGAAGCGAAGGGACCATGAAGAGAGGCTGAATATTGTGCTGTGGAAAAAACCGCTTGTTACCTTGCAGTATTTTTTCCTGGAAACTCTAATAAACTTGAAGGAATGGACCATAAAGTAAAGATAATTTCTTTAACTTCTACTAAGCATTCTGGGGAAACCCATGCTCTGATTCAGTAGGTCATTCTGACATCTCGCTTTCCCTGATGATTCACAACTTCAAAATTCTTCTTTCAGAAAACTTATTTATCTTTGAACCTTAAAGGTGGCTGCTGGATCATACCACGCTTCTAGCTGTGCACCCAGACCTTCTGTCTAAATTACATAAGTGTAAATACAATAAGGTGTCAGTGGAAGAAAATGGCAAACTTCCTTTCTGAAGAGTTGCATATTCCAATTTGAAAGAATGGTGCAGTGTTTAGGCATCCTTAAGGCAAGAGATACTGTACTTGTGACTGCAGTGTTATGTGCTGATCTAATAATGTATGTGTTAATATCTCTGAATGATCTTCAAATAGCTCAGCAAGGGCAGGGTTCAGGGTTACGTGGAGGTTGCAGTGATGTTTATGATGCTGCTAAGAGGACTTTGCATGTGAGCTGTGTGGTCCCTCTCACAGCAGGAACTGATTTATTAAAGCACTTTCCCTAAGCATTACTTAACACACTGGATAAAATGGGCTTTTATTCCAGTATAGAAAATTTGCAATAGCAGCCCTGACATCCCCTACTAATGCTGAAATGTATTATCTGATTTCACCTTGGGTGACTGGTTCTTGGACTGCTCCTTTGCAGAGTGAGCTGAGGCTGGTGGTAATGGGTGGTGTTCACTGACCCCTCTGGTCTGGGCTCCAGGTGCTGACATGGAAGATCTATTGACAGAAGCTGCTGCTTTCCATTTTGATCTTCTGAAATTATTTGTATGAAAAATCCTAGGTTTATTTAGTGTAGCCTTAATCCCCTTTTACACCCACCCCCAAAACCAAAAAATCTAACCCCGAAACCTACTTATTTTACTATTTGCATTCTTTTGGCTACTAATGAATTGTTCATTTGAGAACCTTTCTAGGGTCTTGCCATAGCTATTTCTGACAACCACCAAGCATTTATTTAAACCCAGCAGAAATAACATTTGAGGTCTTTCTTTAAGCTATTACCTGGCTTCCTACATGCTAAATTATGTTACAAACAGAACTTGCATCCTCTCTTGTGCAGCACGTTTATGTTGTCTAGTACTAACAGAACAATATCTTCACAGAAAATAACACTATTATAAGCTATTGAGTTGAGACCTCAGATTGACTTTTAATGATATCCTGTGTTCCACTTGAGTAAATTGTGATTTAAATTATGATAATCAATTGAAAATCTCCTTCTCATGCTAAAATAAGCACCACGATCTGTTTTAAACTTAAAGTCAGAGCTACTTTTTCCTATATTCCATGTCTTGTATTTCTATCTTCTTCTGCTTGTCTAAATAGATGTTATGTTAATAGTTTGTTATTTCATGTCTGATGTTTTTAAGTGATGCTAGCACTTGTTTTTTATACCATTAGGTGACAATATAATAGTGTTTCCCAGAAAATAATAAATGTATTTGCTAACCTACTGTGTGGCTACATACACGTCAAGTAGAACGTGAATGTAAAACTAAATGGGCTCAAAAGTGATTTGTTACCAAATCATATAGGAAAACACTTTTCTCCCCTTAATGTAGTAGCATCCTAATGCTAATTAGCTAAAATGCACTTGTCCAGCTTTGACCTATTATGAGATATATTAAGTTCAGTATATCAGGGGAACCCAAACAGTGGAAAGGTTTCTTCCCTGTGGTTCTACCCACCAGCCCAGAGTTTGAAATTCACCCTCTGTGTTGCCCCCACAGCTCATCCCTCACCCTTTCCTCAGCCATGGATGTTGTTGATGGGCCTGTGTCTGGGACTGTCTTGGCTGCAGAAGATTAATATTGTTCTCAGATTGTGCTTGTTTTCAGTTACTTTTTGTTTTTCTTTATAAAAAAAAAAACAAACCAAAAATCATGGCTGAGCTTTGATCTCACTTGACAGTGAAGCAGAGATTTTTCTATAAAGAATACAAACTCCCTAGATACTTTCTTGGGAGGTTTGTGCTTTTATAATAGCAGACTTGTCAGCTGCCATTGTTCCCCCTGACTGCATCCATGCAAACCCAGTCTACAGGGGTAACTGAGTTACTTTGAAGTGCATGCTAAACTATGAAAACCCTAATTGCCATTTGTCTTTTAAGATTGTGGCATCGACGAAGTATCTTGGTGTCTTTTTTACTGACGCTCGCAGTGCTCACAGCTGCATATTACATTGAAGGAGCACATCAACAGGTAGGAGGCTTTCAAGTCAACTCTCCTTAGTGATTAATAGTTCCTGTTCCTGTGCTAAAGTAGATGTACTGGGAATTGGATGGAGTCTTAATGAAATTTTATCTTTTGAACTCCTGCTCACTAGGGGTATTTGTTTCTCATGTTGTGACTTCTCTTGGCTGTGTGTGGATGAGTTGAATTTCAGAGCTCCAGAGTCATCAGCTGTATCATTTGATCCATTCTGTTGCCTCTGTACGTGTTCCACTTCTCATCTGCTCCTGAATAAGCACACCTCCAGTGCTGCAGCACTCCTTCACATCTGCTGTTAACAAGCTTTTAATAGTGGTGTGAGCTCTTGAGTTACAGTGCTAAACTGAGTCATGATAGAACTTCATGATTCCTGAGAAATGTTAACTCTGCTATGGAAGGGTCTCCTGGCCCCTGTCCCATGCTAGGATAAGTGTATATCTAGACATAAAATGGTTTCATGGTTCGGATCTGATTCTGTGATGCTTCTTATACCCCCATTCTTTTGAAATTGTTGTTTTAAAATCTTCTTTGTGCTTTAGAGTACATGGAGACTGATGTATTTGTATCACCTAAAGTGTAAGCCATCAACATTTGCCACTAGATGGCTCTGACAAACTGGTGTTGAGGCGCATGGCCCCTGAGCTGGTTGCCTGGCCTCCAAGGCTTGGCAGAGCACTGCTGCTCAGGGATTCCTGGAACCTACTGGGAGCAGACCTGTGCCTCTGGGACTGGCAAGGGGACTGTCACCTGCAGGGTGCAGCCAGTGCCTGGGCGGTCTCAGTCATGTGTGCCAGCAGGTGTCTGTCCAACCCCCTTCTTCCAGAGCTCCTTCCCTGAGGTCCATGACCTGCTACTGCCTCTATCTCTATGTACCATCAACATGTGCTTGAAACATGACCCACTTTCTTCTGAAAGCATACTCAGAATGGTGAAGCATATTTGTGGTTTTCACTTGCTGTTTTCAGGACTTTTTTACACCCTGACAGGTTGAAGCCTGGTTAAGACTGGTGAACTTCAGCTTGGTGCTGTTGGTCCATGAATTGTATAAAATGGCAGCTCTTCCTGGGGCTGTGGTGCAGACAAGTTGATGGCCTGGCTCATCCTCTTGGTACTGTTCTCATAACAGTGAGAGGGAGATGCTGCTTCCCCTTTTCCCAGTGTATCCAACTGGATTTTTTTATGTCACAGAATCACAGAATTTACTGTGACTTTCCCATATCCCCTCATTTATGTGTGCAACACATGCCCAGCTTTTCAGTCTTTCCTTAGAAGTAACAAACCTGGTCACTCTCTGGTCCAAGATAAAACATTCAACAGACTGAGAGTGCAGCTAATTCTTTTCCTTTATTTAATCTGTTGAGGCAATTCCCTGAGCCGTCAGCTCACTGCTTGGGCTCCAGCAGATACTGTCAGGGGTTCCTGCTCAATCCTAGTGTGCCTATTCTGGATATCAACCCCCTACTATTTTTCATCTATCTCCTTGGAAACTTGCTGATTCTAAGGCATGTGGGCTTTTCTGTTGAAAGTGTGCTGTTTTCTGTACATGTTTGTGCTGAAATTGTAATAAATTGCAAAGAGAAGTATCTAGGATTCTGTTTCAATTATTCTTATCAGGTAACATTACCTTGAAGCTTTAACTTTCTCTCCTAAGAGACATCACCATTCTTTATTTATTCCTCTTTTTTTACTTTTCTTTTTCAGTATGTGCGGTATATGGAGAAGAAGTTCTTCTGGTGTGCCTACTGGGTAGGATTAGGGATTCTGTCCTCTGTTGGACTTGGAACAGGTCTCCACACCTTTCTGCTCTACTTGGTAAGGAAATTTCCATACTGTGTTTTTTCTGAGTTGCGTATTTTAATTGTTGCATATTTTAAAATCTGTGAATAAAGAATATCCCTCAATTCCTAAATGTTAAGTGCATCTCAGGGAAATTAAATCCTTAGTGTAAAACTTCTAGGCTCTAGTGAATGTGATTCATATTCTATATAACCTTGTTTTGTAGTTTGTATTCTATTTATTTGTTGAACTGTAGATATTAGCCTGCTGTAAATCCTCATTTTGAAACAATGAGTCAAAATCTGTAAGCTCTAATTCCCAATTGAATGGAACACTTTCTAGTGTGTGCAGCACAAA
>NW_009952560.1:2408983-2445396 GCF_000747805.2 Chaetura pelagica | reverse complement strand
GTGATTTTTTTTCTAGCTGAAACCACTGAAATAGGCAGCTGGTTTTGAGTTCAGCCCCTATTAATTTTGCTTTAAAAATAATAGCAAGAAAAAGGTTTGTCTACAAAGATAAAATAATATATGTAGTTCTGAAAATTTCTATGGTGTTGTTTATCTCAACTTAGCTAGAAAAGTTAGGGAAATGTTTGGGTGTGTTTTGCTTTTGGCCATTGGATTAGTTCCTTGTTTACGAAACCACTGTCCTGGATTTAAGAGAAGGATTCATGGCCACAAAATAATTAAAACCAGTTTATGCAACAAATGTCATCTTGTATTTGGAACAATTACAGATGTTTACTTTCAGAATGCTTTAATCATTACCAATAACACAGAAAACACTACAAGAAACAAGAAACTCGTGCTTTTCCACACAGCAGTGCAATACCAGTCGGATCGAATGGCATCTGCATGGGCTGCATTTGCAGGAGTCTTAGGCTTGCCCTTGGTCTAGCTTCTTCCCTAAAGACTTGGGGACAAAAAGTACAGGAGAGAGGAAACTAGAGCTAAAGAGAGACAAGTTGAGGCATGCATTGCCTTCCAGATGAAATTAATGCTGTCATTCTAAATAATTGGAAATTGAAATTCAGTAAAGCTGAGGAACACAGTGTCCAAATAGTTTTAGGTAATGCTGGATGGTGCTTAGACAGCAGTGAACTGACACTGTACAGATCTTTCTCACTGGCAGAGACAATGCTGCTCAGGGTGTGTAAGACACGTGGGCTGGGCAGAGGGAGAATCAGTCAGAATCATCAGGCCCCCACCAGGGTGCAGGGAGAGTCAAAGCAACATCAAGTGGTGCTGAGGTGACTCAGGATCACAGCCTCAGCTCACCTCGGGCTCTCTGCCAGCCTGTGGTGGAGTGAAAATGCAGCAAGCTGGGATCACCAGCTCTTCAGAAGGACAGCAGATTTGAATCAACAAGTAGGAAGCCATTTAAATGGTAGATTTTAATCTTGTTCTGCTTTTTATATGTTTTCTTAGACTGTCAACTAGTGAGAGTCAGTGTTTCCTCTAACCAAAGTTGTCACAAATGAGAGATTCTCTTTGAAACAGCTTGGAGAGGTTATCATACAATTCCTAGACTTAATTTTTACATGTTGTGTCAGGAATAAGTAAATAAGAAATGTTACCCACCATTTCTAAACTGTATTTCAAAATGGGTAATGTTTCTGTGCAGTACACTGATCAGACACAGATTAGCAAGAATGCTGTCATTTTATACCCCAGGCCACTCCAAGATGATTTTATCACTTAAGGAAATCTCCCTAAGACAGCACCACTTTTTTTTTTTTCTTGATTTTACTCTGTATTTAAAAATCCAGATGTTTAAATTGTTCTAAATTACTTTAATAGAAAACAAATTACATTTCATAACATCTTACTTTACTCCTGTGGGTAATGCACACCTAAGTGGATATATTTAGGCTGTGAACTGACATTAAAGTAGGATGTTTGAAAAATAAAACGTTTGTATTGGCTTATTAATATGGTCTTTGGTGGGTGTGCAGGAAGGAGAACAGCCTTCCAAAGATGACAGGGAGATGTATTAACTAGGAAAAGAAATTTGGTTTAATATTGTTGGTGAGGGTATTTAATTGGAATGTAAGAGGCAAAGTCTCACACAATTTTGTTAAAGGAAAAATGCAGATAAAATAGATTGCACTGAATAATTAGAAGGTGGTTACAGAATACAGACTGAAGGCTTGTCTGAACCCTGAGTGGTTTGTATTTTGGTGGAGTGTGCCTGGCTCTGCAGCCACTAGATGGCAGGGGGAGTTCATCGCCCTGACACTGTGTTGCCATTTTAAGTACCTAGACTGTTAATATTCTTGTTAATAGAGCTATGTCAGCAATACCTGCATGCCATATGCTGTCAGTGTAGTAATACACTCCTTGATATCTCCTCAGTTTGAGCCTACACCTCGTGTGAAGGGGAACATGGAGTACTAACTTAGAGTGTTGCTGCAACTTTTAAGTGTAAATTATTTCAGAATAGTATTCTGGATTTACTACATCTGGAAACAAGGCAGTTAAGAGCTCCAGCTTTCAAAAGGAGGAGTTTTCAACTATTTTGCTTAGTTAGTTGTACAGCAAATGCCTCTAAAAGTAGAAATACAAGTTAAGTGGAGAACTCACAATATTAATTTTTACATCACCACATATTTTCTTTTCATGTCCATATACTTTAAGTACATTTCTTCACTATGGCAAAAGTTACTCTTGTATTGATTCAAATGAAAAGTTACAAAACAGCAGTTCTTCTGCTTTAGGGCCTGGATTTCCTGGCAATAGAGAATAGACTCAGTAAGTGTTTTAAAATTGCTTTTAATTAATTGCTCATTTAAAATCTGTATGTAGAGTGAAATTGTTGGGAATGCAATTACATGCCTAGAGAACAATGCTCTTGGGCCCACCCATGTGCTGCTGAGCTCTTGTTGATGCTTGCAGTATTGTCTGTGCCACGAAGGGCTGAGGAATAGGAATGGATGGCATGTGGGCACCTGTTCAGACAGAGAGCCTGAACTTCTTCAGCTGTGACACAGGTGCATCTTTTTTAAATATAACCCTCCTCTTAATGCATACAACTATTTCTGTATCAAGCTGCTGACAGGCACAGGCTGCTAGCTGGGCAAATCGTAGCAGCAGTTATGCAATAGACGCACTATATGAATGGCTCTAGGTGTTTGATTTCCCTGCCCTGATTTGCTGCATTTCCAGTGTCAAAAACTGTCATTTGTCTGGATTCTCCAGAGCGTCTCTCAGCAGTTGCTTTTTGAGGAAGCAGGGGTTCAAGTGCCAGGACAGATTCTGGGGTTAGCCGAGAAGAGAAGACTAGGGAACAGTTTGTAAAGTAAATTTTAAAATCTAACACAGTCTCATTTAGGGGGGGATATTCCTTCCCCTGGTTAATACCAGTCAGTTCACATCTGATTTGGATTTTGTTGGTCACCAGCACGTTCTTGCTGCATACATCTCGGTCTAGGAAGGAGAGATCAGTTGAGTTTGATTTGGCTTTTGTTTGCTATTTCTCTGATTCAGTAACTTCCTAAATATGATCAAACATCTGAACGTTATCTGCTTTGCTGGCTTAATGCTGCTTCCTCCGTTGTAGCCAGCACTAAATGTAAAATTTGACATGGCTTTTTCAGAAACAGTTCTGGTGCAGCAAACTGACACGGAGCTGAGGGCTGGCACGGAGCAGATCTTCAGTGCAGAAATAGGGAAGCAAGCCACTCTTCCAAGAATCCTTTTTGTTCTGACACTTTCAAAACAAGTCTGCTGGCTTATTTTCCCAACATCCGTTAAAGATTTTTCACAATTCTTCAGAAAGAACACTTTAAAAATAGTAATCACAATGTGATTCTGTAGGAAAAAAACCTATTAGGATTAACGACTCTAAATACCGTTTTTAGCAGCACGCAGCTTTTTTTTAGTCCTGAGATGTTTTCTCCTCTACCGGTGGTATATTAAAATATAAATGGCATGAATCACCTGCTTACCAAAAGAAGATGACTGAGGGTAACTCGTCAGGAATTTCTTGCCTCTGTACATCTTGGAAGAGGTCTGGTTGCTGCCACGAAATGAAATGAATGAGCTGCCGCAGGGCAGCGGCTCCAGCGGAGCACGGGACACGAGATGGAGCGCGGGGTTGGGATTGTGCTGCCATTGCCATCTTCACTCTGCCTCGTGATTTGGTTTCAGTTCAGCTCTGGCAAATGGATTGCAAAAGATGTGGCCGAGGCAAACAAAATCAGCTTAGAATTAAGGCCTATCAAAAAGCCTCGTGGATGATAAATGTCCCTGTCTGTGTATGATCCCGTTAGAAGCTGTAACCGAGGGGGATGAATGGAAGTGAATTCCTTACAGGTCAAAAGTGCAGAGCAGGCTTTGGCTGTTTGCATTTGTTTGTGTTTTTGTTTCTTAAATACGGATCTCTGCTTGCTGATAGAGCCAAGTGGAGCAACTGCTGAAAAGGTTGTCAGTGGTGTCCAGGTTGTGGAGTAGCACAAACAGGAAACATGAGGTACAATAGGAATGTTTTGTGTGCCGAGGTCACACAAGAGTTTGGATTTTTTCAGAACTGTAGTATGTGGGTTTGCTGCTTAATTCTTACTGGGGTGTTCTGTAGCAGAGTGGAAGAGAGCATGGCAATGATTTCAGGCCATGAAAAAGAACAGAAAGCTTCCTTTAAAGGGAAGTAAGTTGAAAAGATAGTGCCCTTATTGGCAGTGCTGGCTTTAGACAGTCAGTTTATCTGGGCTTGGGGGTTCAGTGTCTTGCTTTTGTTCTGAATTGGTTCCAGGGTTTGGATTTGACAGGGGTCACATTCTGGCCTCCTGCAAGTGTGGTAATTTGCAGCTGAAGTGAGTCGTGGTTTGGCCCTATCTGAACGGGTTTAAGTTAGAACTGAAAGATTTAAATCCAAACACCTTGTGCAATAATAAGCACATTAGCTTAAAAAGAAATGTTGTCAGTGTAAATAATTTTTAAAAACCCCAACAAACCACAAATAAAAAAATTAAAATAAATAAATACTTTTCTGCCAGGAGTACTGAAAACTTTTAAAAATCAATTAATTCCTCTTAATTCCTCTTAGTTATCTGGTTCCAGGAGACTCACAATAAAATTACTAAAGTGCTTCTAAAAAGAAAAGCTTACAAAATGGGGCTTACTTCACTTTTATGAAGTAGACAGAATAATTTTAAAACCCACAGAACTTCTCTCATTTTTTTTTTCTCCATTTATTTCTTTGTGACTTTAATACAGGAGTATTTTCATAGTGACTGTCAGCTCCAGGATCATTCAAAACTCATGTGAGCAACCCAGGACACTGGGTTCTGTGTGTCAAGGAAAAGTAGAGAAACTTCTCCTTACTTTCTCTACTTTCCTTACTTTCTCTCCTTAGTCCTGAGCTGCCTCAGCCAGGAGGGAGGGTGCAGCACTGCTCCTCTTCCCATTGCTGAATTATTTTTGTTAACTGAGGTGTTCATTTTCAGTCCATACTGTTCTTCAATTCACGTGTCAACTTGCAAGCCTAAAACAAATGCAATAACAATTGGTTCTGCCTAATATTCTGCTCAGATTACTGCTATTGACTTGTTAAGGTAGTTGAAAGAAAAACACATGGTGGATGCATAAGACAGAAATGAATTCTGAAGTTGAAATGGATCCTGTTTGTGTGAGGGTTGTTCGTGACTTTTATTCTCTCACTTGTTTCCTTCATGCCTTTAAACCTATTTCCTCCATCTGTCCTAAGCTTTTTACAATGAACTGAAACATCCTGGAATACTTGAATCAACACATAACTTTAAAAGAATCACTTTTGCTCACCATCTCTTGACGGGAACTCCTGCTTACAGCTCACGTGGGCTCTGTTCTGCTTGAAACTGCAGCACTGGTGGACTGGAAGGGCCCAATGAATTCAAGTGGACACTGCTGCCAGATTAGTTGTGTAACCTGGGTGTTTTCTTAAATTTTCTGGTGGCTTGCTTGCATTTAAAAAATCTGAGATTAAAAATGGTATTTCCAAGGAGGAAAATGTTCCTTTGGAGTCTGGCCATCTAAGTGCAGTCATAACTGCTTTACGTGTCAGATACCTGTAGATACCTGCAGAGAATAAATCTGTGCTCCTGGTTTAGATTGTGCTGTGGAAGAACAATCCCTGCAACTGCTGCAGCTCACTCTGGGAGGCTGTGAGCTGAGCCGCAAGCCCCCAGACTGGTGTGTGAACTTGAGTTGAAATCAATGGTCGTTTAAGTTCTGCTGGGTTCCAGTGTGACAACTGCCGAGCAGACCCTGTGGGTCCCACTCTCCTGCTCCAGGGTGGTGACCTCTGGCACACGGGCTGGTGGGACAGCTGGAAGCAATAACCTCCTGTACTGCCCCACCGTGAGTTGCTGGACCTCATGAGTCAGAGCCCAACGTGGTGTGACTGCCAGGTCCATATAAGGCTTCCAGTGCTGCTGAGCACGGCCCACGTCACAGTCTGGGTGGTTTATCTCAAGCTGGAACTGTGGCAATAAACATCTAATGTGAAGCTCCTCCATCTGTGAGGGATTAGCCACCTTACTTCGACTTTTCAGAAGTCTGCAAAATATTGATGTCACATTAATATTTAAGCTATATGGAGCATCTTGGCCAACCACAGTGACTGGAACTTGCACCAAGCTGAAGAGTTAGTGAGATGATGAGTGCACTGGTTGCTGGACTTTACCTTTTAGATGCTGACGCCTTGTTTTCATTATCTGTTTGACTTCCTCATCACTAGTTCTGTCTCTCATAATTCTGCTGGGAGGTCACATTATGCTTTCACCTCATTTACTCCCTTGGAGTCTCTGCTGGTTTTTTGGGTTGTTTTTTTGGGTTTTTTTCCTTTTTTTATGCGTAGCCTGAACTTTATACTTTTCATGTTACTGCTTCCTTGAACAGGCTGGAAATAATGATAACAATGCAAGACAATCTCTAATTGGAGATGTTACAGCCAGCCATCACCACTGCTGTCAATTTGAATAGATGCTGTGATTTATTCTTCAGAAGTAATAAGTGGGTGGATAGGGAAGGCAAGGAGAGAATGCTGACAGATTATTTTTGTCTTCTGTCAGCACCAGAGCATAAACTTGGATTCTTTCAATTGTGCCTTTCATTGACATAAGTCTGTTTGCCCCTATAGAAGGCAGCATGGGCACAGCCTTACAAAACGTCTGCTTTTCATGTTACTCCTCAAAGTAGCAACGTGGCCCTGTCACACATGCATAGGCACCACGTGCCTGCTCCCTCAGTGGTTCATGTTCAGTCATATTCAGAGCTTGTGGCTCATCGTTTGGAATTTCCATCACTGCACTCTGACTGAAGTGGGAATAGAAACTTGCTAACAGACACGTGATTGTAAAATTCAGACATTGCTTGAAACGCCGTGACAATCTGCTAAAAGTAGCCCTGGCTGCTTGATAGATGTTTGTGTCACTTGAGGGTGTTCTAGGTATGGATCCTTCTCCGTTCAGGCTCCATTTTATAGCCAGCACTGCATACCAGACATTATATAAAATCACAAGACATTTTAATCCTGTAACACAGACAGACTAGATTGACATATTTACTGGCCACCACCTCCAGATCAAGCTTTTCCCTCTTAATCACAGACCGGTTTTCTTTGTGGGTAGTTGTCCACTGTTCTTGAAGATAAAAAAAGATGCTGTGACTTGGGTTTTACTTTCTTGAGAGGTGTAATGACTTCATAGATAAGTATGAGATGAGTCGCAGCCTGGGGCAACGCTTGCAGGATGTTTCCCATGAGAAGCAAGCCTTTGTTTTTCCAATTTATCTTAATCAAATATAGCATGACATGTTTCCCCCCTGTGGAAGGGCTGAGTCTTGAACCCAGTATGAAAAGCAGTGTATCCATGGAGGAAAACAGATTTTTAGTGCATTAAGTTCAGCAATGAGTTCAGTGCAATATTTTTCTTGCTGGCAGACATATCACTTTTCTTGGTGAAATGTTTCTAAATTAGAGACAGTCTAAAATTATATCTTCCCCAAATAAAAAAGGTTAAAATTAGATGTAGTTGTTCTTGTGCTCGTGTCACTTCAGCAGGGTGGCTGTTCTGTGAAGGGGCATGTGAGAATCCAGCATTTACTGTGGAATTTGTTTGCAGCTTTAATTGTGTTCACAGTCTAGGTGCAGAGAATGATTCATAATGTGAAAATATAATTAATTTTTTATTGGATGTTCAGTCATTTTTCCTTATGGTAAAGACTCTTCTGTTTTAAGTATTATACATATCAGCATGCTTTTAAGGACTTGGAACTGTTTTCTTCATGTGCCTGCTGTCTCTTTCCACTCACAGTGATTAATTTCCAAGCATAATTTATGGATAAAAAGATTATACTTTCTAGAAATTTTATAATATAGCATTTAAAGTAGCTTATTTCTAAGGATTAGCTGTGTCTCATCTGAGTTGGTTCCCTTCAGTCACTGAACTAAAACTTCTCTGAAGGCCTGTAAGTTCAAGAGTTCAGAGTTACCTTCTATGAGACATTAGGGCGGTGTAGATAGGGATTTCCAAACTCCCCTAAATTACTGTTGCTAAAAAATAGATTTATGTTGAGTTGAGCTTGATGATCAGACCTTGTCTTGCTTGATTTTTAACTTGTACAGATATTTCTAACAAATCACATTCCAGCCTGACCACAGGCTCCTTCTGGTCGTCAGTAGTGGCGAGCAAATGTTTCTCACCCAAGTCAGCAGAATGTTTCTCAATTTCTTCTCTGTTAGCCCTTGTTAGTGCCTCCTGCAATTTAAAAGGGGAAAAAAATAAATCATTGGAAGAGGATGAGGGAAAGACAGTTGGTGTTCAGGATCTTACATGCCTTAAATTTCAGGAACTCTTCCTGGTTTGGTGAGCAGTGTGTCTACTGAATTGCCTGGTTTTAGTATTTGTTGCCTGGTGTGGCAGTTTTGTAAATGGCCTTTGCAAAGGTAGAGCTGCAGTTAGAGTCAAAGAGGGGATATCTTGAGAGGTTTTCCTAAAGTGTTGAAATAAACTGAGCTATTGCAGAGAGGCAAAGCACTGAGTGTTTACTGTGACCTCCCATGGAGAGGAGGAGGAGAGGGTGGAGGCAGTTTTCTTTGTGAAGAGGATTTAAAAATTGTATGGAAATTAATCCTTCTGGCACAGGGAGAGAACATCTGAGTCTATATTGACTGGTGTTTTCCAAAGGTGGCACCTAAAGCTCATTTCAAGTTGGTTCCCTATTCCATACGGAGTTAAATCATCACTATTGCTAAATATGAAGAAGATGGCACCTCTCTTATGAAACATCCAGTGACCTTCCTGCTCTTCCTCCCTCCCACCCCCATTGCAACCACGGTCCTGTTGAGCCAACCATTGTTTTGAGGTGCTTGGTAACCACGGCTTTGGGAGAGTATCATGCTCTGTGTAAGCTTTCAGAGCTGAGCTAGAACAAAAGCAGATGTGGGAGATGTTGCACGAAGGCTGCCAAGCTGTGAGACGTTGTCCATTTGACTTGCAGGACAGCTGGGCTCTGCTGCCAGGGGAGGACACAGGATTGTTCTGCTTTCCTTTGGCTCCCTCTGAGTTCCAGGACTCCACACTTCATCACTCTAAATGAACCATAAGCATAAAGCTTTATTTCTTATTCCAGTTAAAATGTGGCTTCTGTGGGTTCCATAACTCCAACTTTTTTCCATTATAGAATTGTTTACATTACAGTGGAAGAAATATGTTCAGTTGGCCTAGCCTTCAGGTGGCTTGTTGGCTGGTCACAGCTGCTTTGTGAAATGCCTTTTTTTCCATTGGCTAATTCTTGTAGCATTTTTCCTTTTGCAGACATTTGTTGAGACTGGGAGAGCTCTCTTAATGGGAGGCAATGTTCTGAGACCATTAAGCCATTTCAAGGATGGCAACTCCATTGAGAGGAAGCTGCTCATGGCGAGATGCTCCTCTTAGAGCCTCCTCTTAGGCTTCTTGTCATTTCTTGCTCTCCTGAGATTGTATGGTGTCTTTATACACCCTGTGTGCAGTTTGAGAAGAAAAGCTGGCAGTGCTATCAATGAAACCTTGCAAGAGGTTGAGGGCCTCACTATAGTAGTGATTTAATTTTTCTCTGAAACTCAGTCTCCCATCACAGCTGGCTGTAGTTACACTGTTGTGTGGCTTGTCTTCCACGTTTTGTAGAACTGAAAGTCATACTTCTTGATTCACACACCACATCTCACTGCTTTGGTGCGACCTTACCCTTACTCTCAAGGGCACATAGGAAATGGTCATTTACAACTCAAGTACGTGGGGATTTCCTCCATGCAAATTTGCTATTTAAAAGAACTTTATTGCAAATTTCTGCAGGTGAAAATCATTCATTTAAGGAAGGTGGTTTGAGGACCTTTTTTATCCCAAGGTGGCTGTCAGACTGGGGAAGGACAAGCCAGGAGACGGGATTAAATTCCTGAAGTTTCAGAGTACGGTGGAGAAAGAGGTTTCCAGGCTTGCCATAAATGTACTTTACAGTTTTAGCAAAGTTTCAACTCTCTTTGCAGCTGTCCCAGATGAGTAAAATAGAGATACATGATTTGTTTAGAGATGAACAAGCTGCTGGGGACAGCGATGATCTTGCACCAAGTACCAAAAAGTTACCCATTGCCACGGGGGTCTATAGAAATGTTGACAGTGTAAATTATTCATCATTTGTTCATTCACCCATTCTTTGTTTTCCCTGACATATCAAAACCACTCTTGTGTATCAACTTCTGGATCTCCTCTTTTTCAATTTTACTTTTGGGAAAACCTTTTGTTTTGGTTTGGGTTTTTGTTGTTGTTGTGAGAGAATCTGTGGCTCATTTATCATCTCAGGAGGCTTTATCTATTCCTACAATCCAAAGTATGCAAAAGCACTTTTGAATGAGTCTCCCCTGTAAAATAACAAAGAATAAATTAAAGAATTTCCTTGGTATCACAGCAACTTGTCTTTGAAGAGGGGTTTGATTTTGCATTGATTACTTCTGACACCAGTAGTCACAGCTGACATACAGAAAAATAACTGATTTTTTAAATTAATTAGTTCACTGCCTTTAAAAATTACAGCATCGACGTCATTGCTGAAGTCCAGTGCTCTGGTCTCTTCAGTGGGGCCTGAAGTACTGACGTGAGTGGTGAACCCAACTAAAATCTTCTTCCCAGCAATTCTAGAAAAAGCAATGGAGCTTCACCTTTTGTGTGAGACCTGCTGTGGAATTTCACCCTTTCATGTGCAAATGGAGCCTGCAGGGCCCTCTGGCTCCTGCATTTCAAAGGCAGCTTTGGAAGCCCAGCCCAGGGGAACAGCAGCTCTGGGGCCTGACACACTTTCCCTCAGTCATTGGAAGGAAAAAATTGTTGGTCATGTTTCCCAACATTGCGTTAAAAGCCATCAAATAGTTCATAACAGAAGTTAAGATTTGTGTAATTTGTTCTGCAAGAAACAGAAACATAATACATTTTTTAAATTTATTTATGGAAGTACCTTAGTTTTACTCAGTACTTTTTTTTTTCCCTCCTATCTTCTGTGGACAATGTTTTCCTGACCTCATTACTAAGTCGTTTATTTTTTACCTGCAGGCTCTACTGTTCAGGCCACAGAGAATCTGAATTGTTTCTCACTTCTTTTGTAGTAAAATGATGGCAATTCTTTCCAATTTTTTCAGTATGTAGCAGCTCAATTCTCTAACAGATTTTATGCTACTTTTATTTGGGGGTCTGCCCAAGTAGTAAGATGGAGACTAGAAGTAGTTGAATTATATGGCATTTAAGTAACACTCAAGTTTTGAATGCTGTTTCAAACCATTTTTAGTAAACAGCAGTAAGGTCACTTCCTTGTATGCACAGAAAAACTGACACAAATTAAGCAGCTGATTTTTGGAGAAAGATCCAAAAGTCAAGAATGTCAATGTATGATGTTGTAAAGTCCTGGTCATTTAAAAAAATGATAAATTAACATAGAGGATGGAGGCATTTAAATTCTAAAAGCAACAGTAGGGAAAACACCTGCTCTAATAAAGCTGTAGGCCATAAATATCTAAAGGAGAACATTTTAAAGTTTTGACAATTCTCCTGTTTTTTAAGAAGTAAGGATTCTTGTTTCTCCTTGGCAACCTCATACTACTGTGCATGGCAAAAGCTGAACCATTGCATCTCAGGTGGTCGAAAAAAAGCTTTAAAATTTTATATATATAGCATTGTTAATGGCCAGAGTGAGAAATACAGTAAGATTCCTTGCATCAGGGACGAAGGTGAGATTTTAATTTTAACTTTTATTATAACTGCCATAAAATGCATTTGACATGACTTGTGTTTTTCCAGGGTCCACACATAGCATCAGTTACCCTTGCTGCATATGAATGTAACTCAGTTAATTTTCCTGAGCCTCCTTACCCGGATCAAATTATCTGCCCTGATGAGGAGACGACTGAAGGATCCATCTCTTTATGGGCTATCATCTCAAAAGTCAGGCTGGAGGCCTGCATGTGGGTAAGGTTTGTTTTATAAAACTTAACAAATTGTAATTGATGCACTTATTTTCTGTGTTAAGCAATACACAAAAAATCCTGAATTAGCAAAATAATGATGACTTACACTGCCAACAGTATTATGTATCTGCAGTGTGAGTAGATGCCTTCCTGATCAACCTTCTAATTAATAACTGAAATGTCCTTTAAAGAGAAGTAATACGGTATTACTGGGTTTTTATCAAGTACAGTGTTGAATAATTTTCTAAATACTAGCCTAAAACACTCATGTCCTTCAAAGCTCTTGATGTAAAAGGTAAGTTTCAGAAATATGTATCTGCATCCCAAATGATCTTGTAGCTGCCAGGTCTTGCCCTGCATGCAGCTAAGCAATAAATCATTTCAAAAACTGTTGAGCCTATAAAGTGAGTTTGAAGTGGTGAAGTTGCAGTTACTCATTCAAAGGACTCGGGCCCTAATATTGTAGCTGATTTTTTTTTCTCTGTTGCATCAGTAGATTCAATTAAAATAAAAGTATTATGTTGCATGTCTTAATGTATTTTATTTCTGTTTCCCTGTCTGTTTCCCTCATGGCAAACTTTTCACTTAAAACAGGAAAAGCAGAGTGACTTTTAAGTGAATCAGGGTCCTAGGAAATGCTGTCATTGGATCTTCCTTTCTGTTTTCCTTTTCCTTCTGCAGCTTTTTATAGAAGTTTTGATTTTTGGAGGCTTTTGGTCGGCTAAGTTGTTTTTTTCATGACCTGTAGATTATTTTGGATTGCAATTTGCACAGATGCATCTGCTGTGAACTGCATGCCAAGTTAACTTGATTTATTTTAAGTCAGTAGACTTCCTGTTCTAGCCAATGATTTAATTATTAAATTTTTGGTTGTCCAATTCAAATGTAGAGAGAGGAAATTTTGAAAAAACCTGTTTGTCCAATTCAAATGTAGAGAGAGGAAATTTCTGAAATTCTGAAACCTGGTATCTGGTGTCTGCCCTTGGATTCCTTCTAGTGATATGAAAAGATACGCTAAGTCAACTTTGGTCACTACAGCTTTTAAAATTACCAGCAGCTGTGTTGCTTAACAAAAATTCCAGTTAGGTTGCAGACGTTTCAGCCTGAGGTAATGTGTAGCAGTACCAAGGTCAAAATAGTAACAGGGAAAGTGGACTCACAGTCCTCTCAAGAAGCAAAGTACATCTTAAATCTCACTCTTTGTAATGAGAGGACAGAATTGCCTGGATGCTTGATAGGTAGCTAAACATACAAGTACTTGCAAGACCACAAATGTTAAGACTTCTTTTTATTTTCTTCCTCGTCCCCCTCTGCTTAAGTTTGTTTAATGGGGACTAGAGTAATAAAAAAAGGCATTTACAGTTACGTTTCTAGGGTTGCAAAATAAAAATGTAGCTCAGGGTAAACGTCCATTGCTTAATCTTCAGCATGTAAAAGAACTATGATGAGAATTAAGTAGTTTAGAAATGAGTTAATAGAGCTGTAAGCACTGAAAGCTTGTGACCTGAGTAGCCATGAGGAAGAACAAACGGGTACCTTCAGTCTCTCCTTGGAGCTGCATTCCTTGGTCCAGGCTAGGGAGAGGACACGGGAATAGCACTGAGGCAAAACAATTGTATGCCACACATTCCTCCCTTTCCCTTGTTCTCACCTTTAAATCCACCCTCAGCTCACCTTTTCACTGAACTCCCGTCTCCACTCGCTTTTCCCTTGGGAGCATCCTCTGTCTACCAGTGGTGTCTAGAGTAATGTTATGCTTTCTTGGAATGTTTCATGAGTACATAAACATTGCTTGCTAATTTCCTGTAAGCCAAATCAAGTTGGCAATTGCTGCTGCTTCTTCCAGTGTGTTTCTTTTGTCTTAATTCCAGTTCATTTTTTTTAATGGAAGCTGTTGAAGAAATTTATTTTCGATTCTGTCATTTTTAAACCAAATGTCTATCTTAACAGGAAAGTAACAGTGACTTCCACAAACTGAGAAGGCTAGTTTTTTTACAAATCAAAACCTTAATAAAAATATATCTAATTTAATTAATTGTATTCTTTTATACTGAAATCAGGAATATTTTAAATTCCTAATCTGGATACAATTGAATGAGCTCACAAAATCCTTTGTGTTTTTGTTTTGTTTTTTTTTTAATCAAACCAGTAACTTCTAATTGGTTCTAAAATGTGGACTTACTATGATAAACCCTGCATAAATGCAGAAGAAAGGGAATGAACAGACGTACACAGATGTGTTTCTAACACAGCACATGGACTCTGTAAGGAATAGATACAAAAGCAGCCACAGCCTGTTTCCTTTGCACTTGTGAAGTCAAATTATATTGAAAGGCTCCAAGGTGAATCTACTTAATTGTTTGGAGGGAGACAGGAGGGTGGTGTCAATATAAGTTTTCATGTGAAATGTTGAAAGCAGGACATTCCCAGTGGGGACTTTGCAGACCTCTGACTATAAAGCTACCCAGACTAAGCATCCTGCAAGGTCTGAATGCAGGGATTTATCTGCACGAGGGATTTGACTCAGATCACAAAACCATCAGCAGCTGTTTCAGCCAACTAAAACCACGTAAAGTTTTCTTCTAGAGATTAAAATCATTACTAGTCCCCTGCATGTCAGTGATAGCCATTTCTGCTGATAATGAGGATTAAATATCACTGTATCTAAGGAATTATTAGGTGAAATGAAAACGATGCTTTTTTCAATCACTATAAAATTGGCTCCCCCAGTCCTGGGCCTGCAGAAGGACTCTCAAAAACAATCTGCTTAGGTGTATGCCAGTTTTCACAGCCTCCCATCCCACAGGGACAAGGAATTCAATAGTGCCCTACATTTTTAATGTGTTACAGCTTTGTTTTTTACAAGAAATGAGGGGAAAGAATAAAAATGTTTAATTGCTTGGGATTAGCAGAACAGGGGGCCTGTGCCCTGACCAGGATAAAATCTGTTTAAAAGACTCTTTCTAGTGGAGTCATTTCCCAGTTTCCTTTTCTTGAATGTATTTGTGTAAATAAAATTAAAAAGTTATTAGCATTTGCCTTTGCAATGTGTTGTTAGTCCAAGGAATCTCCATGCAGAAGTGGCATTCAGAGTTAAATGGTGAAAATGCACAGCTAATGTTAAAAAAAGCAGTTAAAATAATCACTGGTTTGGATCCCCATAATTGCTGCTTTTTTATTTTTTATGCACTTAAGGAACCTATCTGCAGCAGCCATGAAATCATATGATTTTTTGTTGCACTTCTGAAATGTTTTGTAATAATGGGCATGTGACTTATCCAATTTAAAGAAAGTTCATGTCCAGCACACACATGCAAACCTCTTCCTTAGTTAAGAAAATGAAGCCAAAGCAAATTGGCAGAGCCTGGAGAAGCAATGTGACTTTTTGTTCTTGCATCACCCTGAGAACACAACCTCAAGTTAATTTTTCTGAAACGTTGTTGCTACTGTTTTCAGGCTTATCTTCCCTTGTGCCAGAAATAGGCAGATTAATGAAGTTCAGCTTGTTGCCCTCGTTTAAATTTTTCTTCTGTGGAAAACAAGGGCATAAACATAAGAGGCTGTGCACTTTATGAACTTAAACTGAGAATTTAACAGTTTGGGTAACTGCAGAGAGTGGTGGTATTCAAAACCACAACCTGATGATTTGGAATATCCACAGCAGCTGGAATTCTCCCTTGCTTGCAGCTGCATATAGAGCAGGAACAAAGGAAATTGAAAAGCTTTCACATTGCTTCAAAGGAATAGAAAAGCATTTGTTACAACAGACCCTGAGAAAGAAAAGCCATCTGTGTGGAGCTAAGTTTTAGCACTTCTCCAGTGTGGTGCCCAGCTATTGTCCTGTTACCTGTCCTATATTTAAACCATGCTGAGTTTAATACAAGTTCCTGTTTCATTATCCTCTGTTTATCCATATGTTCAATCTTAGCTGTTTCTCTTTTCTTTTTTTCCTTGATTAAGCTCAGGTTGCATTTACCCACAAGACTGAAATGAGTCATTTGATGTCCTGAGAAAACAAATATAATTTTCCTGTGGTGAGAAGGGAACCATGCTTTCATCTTGAGTTCTCTTGGCTTTTTTCATTCCATCCTAAGGAGAGAGAACACTCAGGATCAAGCTTTGCTTAACTTTCTTTCCCTTGCTCAGAGCTGCAGTAAAACCCAAACCTGTTTTCTAATAAACACTTGCACAAAGTCTCATGACTGACCGAGGAAACTACATGACGGCACTGGGGAGGAGTTTCCAGATTACTCTGAAGGAGCAAGGGCTGTCACATGCTGGCAAATGTGTCTGGCATCATGCAGCAGGGTGTGCTGGCATTGCTGTGCTGAGTCAGGGATAGTGTGGGGCAGCAGGGCCCCTGGCCTGGCCAGCCCCACAACGAGTTCTGGCTGCCCCCCACAGCCAGATGCTGGAGCCGGGCAACCCGCCACCCTGCAGGGCCCCAGAGATGCACACATCACGTCATCCTGACCTTGCAGACCGTGGCTTGGGAGCCACTGACTTTTGCAGCATGATAGTCTGTGCTGAGAGAAGCTGGATTTTGCTAACTAAGGGAAGGGGAAACAGTGGGATTTCCAAGGAACAGTGTTATCTTTGAAATCGGGAGAAATTCAACCCGGTGGATAAAAGCAAACTTCTCCAAGCAGCCAGTCTTATTATCAGTTCTAACAGTTTGAGATGTCCTCAGGACTGTGCATATCACATGGTTCCTATTTAAGGATAAACATAAAAATAAACCAGAATTATTCTTTTCCCAGGGTGCTGGCACAGCCATTGGAGAGCTGCCTCCATATTTTATGGCGAGGGCGGCCCGACTCTCTGGTGCTGAACCTGATGATGAAGAGTACCAGGAATTTGAGGAGATGCTGGAACATGCAGAGACTGCACAAGTAAGAACAATGCAA
This sequence comes from Chaetura pelagica, assembly GCF_000747805.2. NCBI lineage: Eukaryota > Metazoa > Chordata > Aves > Apodiformes > Apodidae > Chaetura > Chaetura pelagica. The sequence continues at coordinate 2,428,431 of NW_009952560.1, read as the reverse complement.
AACAACAGAATTAATAAAACACAGATCAGCTAGATGGAGTCAATAACCATTCGAATCAAATGGTAATAGGCCAAAAATCAGTTGGTGTGAGTTCACAAGGGACTTCCCAGGGATGGAAAAAGATCCTCCCTCTGGATAGAAATACCTCTGGTGCCAGGAGGACAAGAATGCAGCTTGTTGAAGCACATACAATAGTTCATTTGTTACAAATATTGCATTTATTTTGATTTCCAGGAACAGCATAATAAAGGTAGGGAGAAAGTGTGCTAACCAACCACTGATAGAGGAGGTGCTGTTCCCTGACCATGATTGTTAGAGCTGCCTTTAAATCCTCCCTGGGCCAGGAGGAGATGATTTGCAGTCAGCTCATCCCCTTCAGATGAGATTTGCCTGCCTTGCCACTAACACCCTGAGGGGCCAGTGCATGACCCATTCATCAGCCTGAGGGAACATATTTTTGCTGATGTGAAAATGCAACCAAACTGCTCTGAATCCCTTTTTGTTGCTCTTATCATTTATTTTCTTGATGGCTTAAATACTGCTAGTGTTACAGCATAGCTTGCAACTTATGCTGCACATCAGTCAGATGATATTGTAGATAATTTTTCATTCAGGTCAGGAGTTTGCATGCTGTTCACAAGTTATTAATAGTGTTTTAGAAGAAATTAAACATTTTTTCCTCAAACTTGCCACTGAATTTCTCTTCTGTATTTTTCCTTCTTACCCTGTTTTGTCTGCCACAAAGTTGAAGCAAGTCATGAGACTGCTATTAAAAAACCAGCAGATGCTATTTACCATGCACTGCAATCTTTAAACTGTTCTGCCAGGGTAATTTCTCAATATAAATATATACTCTTAGGTTTTTTTACTCCTTCAAAAAATGGATGAAGCTTTTCCATGAAAGACAGTGGTTTGTCTGGAAATACTGTGTGTAATCTAGTAATTCTAACAGTAAACCCTTTGTTTCCTGAGAGCCTCCCCCTACTAGAAAGTTCCAAAGAGTTCTTCTGGTGTTCTGAATAATAATTTTTTCCATTTCTTGTGTGCGTGTGTGGGGAAATCTGCTTTCTTCTCTACTCTACCATCAGTCTTTGCTTTGCAAAGTAATCCCTAGTTGTCTAAAAATCAAGTTGTGGCAAAAAACAAACAAAACCAGTTGAATACGTGTTGGGAGAGCTGAAATGCTATCTGTGTTTACTGAAACTCTCCCAGCAAATTATATGCATGTACAGTGGTGGGAGCAGCCAGAGTTGGTTTCCAGAACATGCTGTAAGATTCTTGGGAAGAAAAGTTTTTGCTAGAGAGCATTTTGTTAGGACAGGCCAAAATGCAGCTTTCTGTACTGACTGCCCTCAGTGAACCAGTGGCCTTGTGTAATTCATTAAGAAAAATGATGGTGTTATTTACCAGTACTTTTGATTTTAATTTCTTGGCAATCAAATTTGGATTGAAGTGTGTTGTTTCGTGGATGGATGGCCAGGAAAAAAAAAGAATCTTTTAAAACTCCACTTGTGGTTTGGTTTCTATAAAACTCTTTTAACATGAGGCTTCGACAATCCGATTAAATTGTATTGTGCTCATAAAACTGACAGTTCAGTTTTTTCCATTTGCTAAGATGACTTCCTTTTTGCTTTTGGCTTCAGTCATGTTGTTGCTTGATGCCTGTGGGAGACAGGCCTGCCTTTTCCTATGACCTTGAGTAAATCCCCATCTTCAGTACAGCTTATCACTATTTGTTCTCTAATTGCTATTCACGAGCAGTTATGATGTCTATTTTTAAATTGCTCAATAACAGTTTTAATTACCTACATCAGCTTCTTCCACTCTCACAAGCTGAAGCCTTATGCTAAAGAAACCACGGGGGATGTGACAAGTGTCTCATGCCATGGAGACCAGAGCAAATATTTGACGTCAGATGACAGGAGCTTTCTTTCAGTGTAAAGGTCTCTCCCTTCATCCTGCCTTTTTGCAAGGCATGAAAAAGTGGTGTGTTAGATTTTGAAGAATAGCTTCCCCCTCTACTTCTGCTGAGCTGCTGCATGCCTACAAGGCAAAGCCAAATGGCTTGAAGTTTCTGCCTGCATGTGTTTTGTTTAAGAAAGCTTGTTGCTGCTGTGTCTCAAAAACAATGGTAATTTTGAGAACAGATGAGGATCTTCTATGGTGAGAATAGACCATGAAAATAACATCCAGCCTGAAGGATCTGTGAGGGGGAATGTGCTTGCAAGCTTGGCACTTTAAAAAGCAACCAAAAAAAGGAACTTAAAAGGATTAAACAGCATAAAGGTTTAGTGCCCTATTCAAGCTTAAGCAGAGCAAAATACTAATTGCTTTAAATAGTCTATTGATAAATTTTCTGTCATAAATCTCAGAGCTAAGTGACCTGACTCCTTGAGCTAGGTTTTGAAAAACCTTATTAGCCTGCAGACTATGTCTATGTCTGCCTTGTATCAGCATGGTAGTACCAAGAAGCAGAGCTCAGAAAAAGCCCCTAATTTTTAAGGAACACTCACTTCTCCTTTCTCCGTGTCCCTGTGTGCACGCCAGGGCTCTTACTCGCAGTTACATAAAGGGAGTGTCAGAGCTCCTCGTGGCTGCTCTTGTAACTGAGCCGTTTTGCCCTGGAGAAGGAGTGTGGTTCCAAGCAGGACTCTTTTTCTCTCCGAGCTCCCCAGGATGCAGAGCCCAGCATGTCCCAGGAAAAGAGCAGCTCTGCCTGAGCTGTTCGTACTTAAGGCAGTATTTAAAAATTAGGAATGTGTGAAGTGGTATCTGGATGCTGGTAACTATTCCAGGCAAATTTCAGAGCAAAGTGGGTTATTTTTTTTCAGCAGAGCTCCCCTTTTAGCCGTTCAAACCAACCTCTCAATTAGAGGAAGCAAATCTGCTACTTAGTGCTGGTGCAGCACATTGGTAATGATACAGCACAAGCACAGTCTGTGCAGTTTCATGTCTACACACACGTGTGCAGGGACTCTCTCTTTCCAGTTTAACAGTTGCTGATTGTTTAGTGTTCTCATCTGTTCTCTGTCATGTTGAAACACTTAAAGCTGAGGGAGGTTTCTGGTGAAAATGAAGCTTTTAATGCCAGATTCCCTCAAGGTATTTAGTGATAACACGTAATGCGTGGGCCCTTGCTGTATCATGGTACTCCTTGCTGAGAGGAGAAAGTGCTAATATCTTTGCTTTATATCTAACCCTTAATGACTGTGAGTGTTTGGATTCATTAAGTGGCATATTTTTAAGAACTAATGATTTACACATCAGGCTTTGCTTCTGTGCAGTGTTGCTGCAGCCAAATTTTCATGTAAAAATATTTTCTAGTTGCCTGTGTTACTATCAGCCACTGCTGTTTGTTTACTTTCCAAATTGTGTCCTGCCTTGGGGAGAATACAAACTTGGGAGAAGGGTTAAATCCATTGAAATGCTGAGATGCAGCAGGACTGGTTTGTAAATGATTGAGTGCCATCTGCACACTGAGTGTCAGTTGTTGCTGGGACCTGTTTTTGACTCCTCTGAACCTTTACTGGTTGTGGTTTGTCTGGCCATCACATGACTTCTCTGAAAATTCCCCCTCCCCTCCATTTCCAGTAAACTGTTTGAACAGGAGTGACTCAGACTGAAACCAGCTTCCCTGTAACCACAGGGCTTGTTAAAGAATTTGTCAACGTGGACTCAAGAGGGTTTGTATTAAACTAAGCTGCAACTGCTTCGGTTTGCATTGCGTCAGGAGTTCCACCCAGTGACTTCCTGCTCCCAGAGTCAGCTTCTTGTCCACAAGGAGTTAAACTGATGAACCTTGGTGATAGTGACAGTTAGGCACATGTTAAACCCAGCATTTCTGAAAGGCTTGGTGCCTTGAGCGGGATTGCTTTTTTCCACCTCTTCATGTGGGGTTGCTCTTTGCAGCAGCAGAACAAAGCACCCTACCACACCCAGCCATGGTTGCTCGGAGAGCCCAGCACTGTGTTCTGACATGACACTGTGACTTAATTCAAGTGGTATGATTAGGTTCAGCTAATAAGCAAAATGTTACTTAATTAGCAGTGTAAAATAAGATGGCCAAATTAAAAATGGAGCTCTCCCATGATTAAGGTAACAGCTAGTATCTGATAAGTTCCTGCTTTTTTGAAAAGGATTGCCTGCCTGCTGGCTTGTTTGATCAAAAGGTTTTAAGAGCATTTGGTACAACAACAAAAAAAAAGAAGTTAAAGCAGACCACAAGCAGGTTTTATAAAGCAGTTATCATAAAAATGGAAGTGATACAGTCACATACAATAGTTAGGCACATGTTAAACCCAGCATTTCTGAAAGGCTTGGTGCCTTGAGCGGGATTGCTTTTTTCCACCTCTTCATGTGGGGTTGCTCTTTGCAGCAGCAGAACAAAGCACCCTACCACACCCAGCCATGGTTGCTCGGAGAGCCCAGCACTGTGTTCTGACATGACACTGTGACTTAATTCAAGTGGTATGATTAGGTTCAGCTAATAAGCAAAATGTTACTTAATTAGCAGTGTAAAATAAGATGGCCAAATTAAAAATGGAGCTCTCCCATGATTAAGGTAACAGCTAGTATCTGATAAGTTCCTGCTTTTTTGAAAAGGATTGCCTGCCTGCTGGCTTGTTTGATCAAAAGGTTTTAAGAGCATTTGGTACAACAACAAAAAAAAAGAAGTTAAAGCAGACCACAAGCAGGTTTTATAAAGCAGTTATCATAAAAATGGAAGTGATACAGTCACATACAATAAACTGGAAAACCTTGACTTTTTTTTTTTTTTATTGCTTTGCCAGAAATGACTTGTTTACACCCAACATCAAATTCCATTAATAATTTCTCTTGCCCAGTCTTCCAGTCACCCCTTCACCTCATCAGCTTCCTCTCTGTTAATTGTGTTGTACAAGGAGTTTGCAGGGGTTTGGTCTTGGGTACCTGATGGGTGGCCACCAGGAGGCTTGTCTTCACACACCACCTTCCTGAAGTTTGACCCCTGAGTTTGTTCATATAGGGAGGGGAGGGATCTTGCCTCTTTTATCTTGGCCCATAATTAAATGGAAATTCAAAACTCATCAAATCTTGAAGCTTTGTTTTAGAAACTTCCTATGAATGGGGCAGCTTGAGAGTGAGATGGAAGACTGGCACTGAACTAATAGTGAAGTGTGAGGGTTTTTTTCACAGATGATATGTAAAGTAACAGCTTGGTTTTAAATTGTTCCTCAAAACTGCTGAATTGAAGTAAGTGTTGGAATGAGTTGATGAAAGCTTTAAATAAGTGGACTTCCTAAGAAAAGAGGTAGCAAAGAGTTAACACAGGCAGAGGGCAGACAAAGGAGCTGTGAGTAACCAATGTGTAAGCCACCTCCTCGATAGAGTTCTTGGGACACTGGCAGGAGAATGGGACAGTCTTGTGCCTGCATTGTTCTATTCAATTGCACACCTGCTTACAGATAAGGAAAAAACAGCAATGAGCATTACTTTGCCTGTGCTAATGGTCATCTAGAGATGACTTCTTCACATTCTTCTTTGAACAGGTCTTTGTGATAATGTCTGTTCCCTTAAAACTCCTTTACTCAGCCCTGTCATTGTAACAGATAGTGTGTAACTGCATAAACAAGAAATTATGGAGCCACTGAAGGAATCTGGATTGCTGTGCAGTCTTTTCATTCAATATTTGGATGTTAGCTCAGACAAATTTTTTCAGTGATGAGTCTCTCACTTTACAATAGAAATTAAGCTTTTCAGAAAGAATGTCACCAGGTTTACTGGGTATCCTGCAAGCTGCATTTACACTGTAATTGTGGAGAAGCAGTTGAACTCTGGCATTGACTTTGTGTGCTCTGTGTGCATCAGGGGTGGGCAACACAAGTTTCTAAGGGAGCAGTTTGGTCCTAAATATTTGATATTTCACTCCTCAGTATTTTCAGAAAGACCAATAAGTGATCAAAATTTTGGGTCAGATCAGCTGCTTCAAAAATATTTTTTCAGGGACAGCCTTCAATAGCTGATAGAAATTAATTATGGTATCACAATCAAGAAAAAGGGTACCTTTTTTTTTCCACCCGGCTCCAGACACTGTTTAAATATCTATGTTGTACAAGAGTCTGGTATGCAGACCACTTCTCTGAGCTGTCTGGGAACCTCTGCTCCTTCCCAGGGAGAACAAGCTAGAGGTATGCTCAGCATTGCACATCTGCTGGAAAGGCTGGGGAGGAACTGTTGTGTGTGCAAAAGGATTTGTCAGCTGTGTAAGAAATTGCTCACTTCTATTCTACAAGTGCTTGGGGTTTTTTTCTGTGCATGGGTTTTCTTTCTAATTTCTACTGTGTGGAGGAGCAGTGTCATTTTTTCAGTGCTAGTGATTTTGGCTCTGCTTTGTCAGAGATTGAAAAGGTCAATCTGTTTGTCTGGTTATCAAAAACTGCTTCCTTTCTTGATGATGGTGGCTAAAACAAAGCAATAACTTGCTTCATTCCAGCAATCATGAGCCCTTTCTCACAGTATCTGGATCTTAAATCCCCCCCAGAAATCATACTTGATATTTCTAATGGGTGAAATATTTGACAGCATCCTGGATTGCTTGTCACCACTAGGACTAGATTGGCAGACCTGTGGTCACAGTAACTAATTGCAGTTAGAGCTTTAAGTTAAATGAGCACTCACTGTGCAGCTGCAGAGGTATTTTAGGCAGCCACACGTTGGTGGAGGCAATGCCAGTGTCCCCTTTCAGCTGCAGAAGCAAAGGCTGGGAGGTCAATGTCTGATGTGTGGGAAACAGAGTGATAGGTTGTTCTTCTACTTCGTTATTCTCTCCGTAGGTGGCTGCTAGTATCTTGTTGTGGAATCTCTGGAAAGTTCATCTTGAAAGGGACCTGAAGCAGTTTCAGGCCCAACCTTTTGGTCAGAGCAGTGTCATCCATGACATCAGCTCAAGTTCCTCAGGGCATTGTCAAGTCTGATCTTGAAACCCTCCAAAACTGGAGGCTACACAACCTCTCTGGGTAATCTCTTCCAACACTGGACTGACTGAACAGCCTTGGTGCTTCCCTGAGGTGTCAAACTGACAACTCTCTTCCATGAAATAGATTTTGGGATCTGCTCACTGTCAGATCTCCTACAAGGTGTGAGGAGGAAGTAGCTCTTTAGCAGGCAAAGAAGTAATAAATTTTATTTCATGCTTTTGTGCACCACTATAAGATTGCAAAGTGTCAAAGGGGACATGTTGCTTCATGCTGCTGCACAGACCTGGACTGAGGAGTTAGAGCACAGGAGTGGCAGGGGATGTGGTTAAAAGGGCTACTGCTCTATAGGACAGATCTGATAAGACTGAAAGGACATGCTCCTTCCTCTTCCTTCAGACTGTTTCCTTTAATTGTGTCTTATTCTTTACAAAATTTCTTTATTACAGTGTGGAGCAAAAGGACTTTTTATGTAGAAGTCTGAGAGCTTCCGTTCTACTTGTGGAAAATGCTGGCACTAACTTGGAGGTGTTTGCTAACTCCTTCAGCTCCAGGAAACATGTTCATCTTGGTGTATCAGTTTCAAACTTCAGCATGGTGTTAGTTTGTAACAGCTGGAATCTTGAACCTAAAGCTCCTGAGTTGGAGGTTATTATGAAGAAGCATTTGCTTGTTCTTCCCCCAAGGTCTTGGGAAGAGGGAGAAATGAGGGAAACAAACTTTTCTTACCCTAATACAGTTGGTTAATAAAATGAAAAAAAATACCAAGGTGTTCCTAGTGCTAATAGTGTGTTTAATCCAGAGCTGGTTCCATCCTACTCCTGTTAAAGGGAGATCTTATACACCTTTGTACTAATTGCTCAGAAGTTTCACACTTTTACTCCAAGGCAGGTTAAATTTAGATGACATGGAACAGAAAAGCAATCTGCTGGAATGAGCCCCTCGCTCTGGTGTGCTCTGCTCCCATGTGACTTAAAGGGTTTGTCTCTGCACACTGCTCTGTGGCTTCTTATGTCTGTCTTTTCTAACAGCAGTTTTAAAATCTGATTATGAGGACAATAGTTTTGACTGTATTTTCTATGGAAAAGGTTTGGGTTTTTTGGCACAAGAATTAATTGTAGTTACTCATGTGTCTGGGTTTACAAGGTCCCACAGATGAGTGTCTTTCTGATTGTCTTTGTGGGTTGCAGCATCACCCCTTAACATGCAACAACCTCAAGAAATCAAAACCAAACAGATGTGGAAAGAAATCTGTGCATTTCCCTCACTCTGTATTCAGTATCCTTGTTCTAAGAAGGATTACTAGAAGAATTCACCTGTATATTTGATTTCTTGTTGACTTGGGATTTGTATGTAGTATCTACTCTGTGCTCATCCTCTCCTACATATATTCTGAATAATGGGTTGAAATTTTACAAGCTTTAAGTCCTCATCTCTCTGACATGGTCTATTTGGTGAGATTTTGTAGGTACCTCCCTTGTCTTTCCACAGTGCTTAGGTAAAGCCCCTGAAGACCAGTGTCCTGTTTCATTGCTGTTCATTCTTCTTAATATCATACTTTCTAAAACTGTGTTTTCATCTTCAACATGGATGTATTTTTCTCTTGTAACTTTCCCATATGATTAACCTGTTCCTTTTCCAGAAAACCCAGTCTTCTCATGAAATGAAATTTATTTCCTTCCCAAGCTTAGCATTTGTGACACTCCTCTTAATTTGGAATGTCTGTCCTGTTCCTATCATATGTAAATACCTTTATTTTCTCAAACTTCAGTGCTTGCTTAAATCTGCCACTTTGCTTTAGCTGCTTCCAGTAATCCTTGAAAACCTTTTTTAATTGTGTCTTTCGACCGCCCAGTTTCCAAGTCAGGGCCTTTCCCGGAATTCTGTGTGATAATTAAGTTTAAACCTTACCTCTCACACCCTCTTCTCTCCAGGCATCAAGATGGAAATTCCCCCTTTAGTTTGCCTTATTTGCATTAAGCTGGAAGTATTTTTGAGAAAGCTATAACCGAGATCCAGGCTGACAGCCCTTTCCAAAAGCTTTGAGATATTCAGACTCATTGCATCAGGGGAGATCGGCACCACCATGAACCTCTGTCAAAATATTCCTGCTTGTAACTTAGTGGAACCTTACTCATGAGATCTGCTACCTTTGATATCTTGCAGGAGAAGTATGAAGTGGTTTTGTTGGTCACTGAGTAATGAACTATTTGGGGTGATTAGCAGTGACTATCAACTCTGTCTTGATCTCTGTTCTCCTCATCTTAATTCCACGTTATCACGTTGATCATTAAACAGCATTGCTGACCTGCTTTCTTAGCATGGGTGTATGTAGTGACCTCTCAGCCTCTAGGTAACTGTCCCACTTGTTAAAACTGCTCTTCTGCAGTTAATATGTTATTTCAATGAGTTAATAATTCTTCCCAGTCCTCTGAAATTCTAGAATTCATTGCCTAACCACAAGTGGTCATTCTCCCATAAGTTGTGTTTGATTCCATTGTGTTGTAATAGAAAGCCAGAAGAAACAAAATATTGTGCAGCTCATTTTTAACATAACTCAGATTTTTACATTAAAAGGAGCACTGACTTTGTAGGCAACATTTTAAATGTTAAGGAACGTGTAACTTTAATAATCTTAGACGGTAGCTTCATCCATCATCTGCAATCTTTGGAAAAGCTTCTCTTCACGTTATTATTTCAATAATTATACTTTGTTTCCAGTAAGAAAATATGACAAAAATAATATAAATTATACTCAAGTCTTGAAGGGTTGTCCACTTCTTCCTCACATGCAAGCTCAACAGTCTCATCAAGGGAGTCTGCTTGGCAGTAGGACCAACCCCTGTCTCTTCAGCCACTTTAGTATTCTCCTTGTTTGCAGAGGACCATGGAGGTGCTACACATTTCAGATCTCTCTTTGTATTTAATGTTCATTGATGATTCTGGGGTTTTTATTAGAGCAACAAACCTCACTCTTCTAGAAATCTGTTTTTAACTTCTTGAGGCTCCCATCTGCTTGGGAATTAATAGCCTGCTTGAGCCATTTCCATCCTGGCTCCACTGACTTCCCCCCAGTCCTGCATTAAGGTCTCATCTTTCCTCACTAGTAGCAAGTCCACCCACTGCCAACTTTTGATTGAATTAATTTAGCCTCATGTACATATTCCTTCCCTGGTTTACTGGCCTTCCTCCTCCTGCTGTACCCACCACTATACCAGTATTACCAATATACTTGTAAAGTGCTTGACATATTTACAACAGAAAAAAAATTGTGATAGAAAAAAGGTTTTTCTGGGCCTCAAATAATTCTGACTCTGGAACATGTTTTTGAGAGAGACAACTATCATCTCTGCTGCAAGGAACAAAGAGAATTGGATTGTGACAGAGAGTCACAGCTTTCTTCATGCTCCTAAAAACTGATGGCAACTTTGTGTTGGAAATAAACTCTTTATTTTTATAAACTATCATTGCTGTAGGCCCATCTGTGCAGGCCCTCAAGAAACATCTTCTGTGGAAGCCTTGTGGGTTGTTTCTGCAAGGGCTCTGGGTTTCAATCCAGTCCTGACTACTCACAGTTCCTTGGTAACCAGCAGCTAGTTACTCGTGGGGTTCCATCAGCAATTTCTGGTTTTAGAGATTAATAAAAAAGAGACATCACAATTTCAGTGTGAACAGTAAACTGTGACCGTTGTGTTTTCTGATAATAAATCAGTGTTGCAGAAGGAAGAGAATAAAAATGGGGCTTTTGTAATTTCTTTTTTCTTGAGCTTGTGAGCTAAATGCAGTGAAATGTTACTTGCTTACACCCAGAAGAGCTTGTACAACTTACTTCACAGTGAAGGGACAAAGAAGAAATAGAGATTTAAATTATAAATGGAAACAAAATAAAGCAGAGAGATGGGATGAAGCCTTGTAAGATAACATTGTCCATCCACTCTTTCAAGAAGGAGGGTATTTTTGTAGGGACAACTGATTCATGTTGAGTTATACTTAAAGCTGTACCATGATGCAGATTTAAAGGAGGAACACAGTGGTAAATCTTACTTAGAAGCAAAACATGTAATTTTTCTTTTCTATCCTTTTAGGTTTGGAGGTTTGGGAGGGTAGTTGTTTGTTGTTTTGGTTTTTTTTTTTTGCTGTTGCAACATGTAATAAAATGCTGGTATCAATAAAATGTAACATTTTACTGAGGGCAGATAGGAAACAAACTTCCTTGAGCCGCCAGCTGAGACTTGTGAATCAGTATTTCACCACTGACCTTTTTATGCCTCTTCTTTCCATTCCAGTTCTTGAGATCTGATGATTAACCCAATGAAGTAATGTTTAATCATTTAACCTTCCTTTGCCTGTATTGTAGCAGTCACAGGAAATCTATTTCCAAACCAAAAAAACAAATCATCTTTGAAAGGGACATAGGGAGCTAAAGTATCCTGAAATGTTATAGAGAATGAATCACATTAACTGAGAGTCGAGTCCTGTCTAGATACTTTAATTTTGGGGGAAAATGTTTTGCCTGTAAGTAGCTGAACTTTTATGTCTTTTTTCTTCTTTTTTTTTTCTTAATTAAAGCAGTAGGTTGTGAAAGTTGTTTTGCTTTTTATTTCACATGCTTAAAAGAGTAGAAAAGATTGTTCCCCGTGCAGGCTTTGTAACAAAAAAACCAAACCAGCAGCCCATTCTGTTGTGAAATAGGTAAAAGTTATGAAACTGGGGATTGTATTCTATGAGAAATGAAACTTTTAAGGTTTTATTATTATTATTGTTGCAGATGTTGCAAAGATTTGACAAACGAAATTTAAGGAAGCAACCAAACAGAACTGTTGCTGAGCTTGTTTTCATGAGAGTAAATGTTGAGACTGGAAATATATAGTTTTGTTGCAAGCCTGAGGTGTGTATTACCATGCAAATTATTTGTAGCTATCATTACATTAGATACTAGAAAATAGGGGAAGAAATCATAATTTATCTCTTTTGGCTTACTCAGTTTGAAAAAGGGAGATGAATTAGGAGTTCTAGGCTGAAATTGTTAGAACTAAAGCTGTGCTTTCCATGGGGTATTTTTAATAAACAATAAATATAAAAAACGCCCAAACTTAAAGAAGAAAAAATCTGAGTAATATCTTTCTTTTTTTAAGTTATTGATTAATAAGGTGAGAAAAATTGCCCCAACATTTGTTGGGGTATTTTTTGAGACACAAACTTATACTTTTTTCAACACTTTCAGAATTGCTTGTATAACAAAAAATGTGTTTTTAGCTGGAGGGATAAAAGCAGTTTTAAGTCAGCCTTGAATTTTGGAGCAGTTTAGAAATGTGGGTGAGGGAAACTGTTTATTTTTAGGCAATTTTATGAAAACTTGTGCTTACACTAAGTTAATAGAATAATTCTGTATATAATTATAATATATTTTATTAAAGCAGCTCTGCTGCAAACATTAGTTTATAGGTGACTTGCTGGAGAATTTGTTTCCAGTTTCAGCTGTGAGAATTAATACATCAGTGTATTAGTGTCTAAGATAATGAATAAATATGTTAAAATTAGAAGAGGAACAACTTCCACTGAAATATATCATGGACCTATTTGGATAATTGAGTTGTTGTGTTTTACTTTAAAGATACTTTACAATGAGATTTTTGGAACTGTGGGGGAAAAAAATAAAATCTTTATGGGCTTATAAAAGTGAAAATCTTGTTCTAACCCCATGAGCATTGTGAAATGGTGAACAAAATAGGAACTGAAAATATGGTCAGATTCAGCTTTATTGTAGAGCACGGGGGGAGGCAGCTTGTGAAATTCCTACTCTTTCAGTTCACCTTTCCAAAGAACACAGGCTGTTGTTGGGAGCACAACGTTTCTGTCCTGCTTTAGCACACTTTTTAATGAATTTGGAGAGAAATTTTGAAGACTCTTTTTCTGCTTCTGTCTTTGGGGAAGGAGTTAGAATACCTGGTGTCTCCTCAGTGTGCTGTGTTTTATTTCCTTGGTTAGCTGTGGGATCTGCAGGAGAGTCTCATCCTTTTCAGTTCATGGCCTAAATCCTCACAGGGGCTGAATGTGTGCTTGGTGCTGACCTCTCTTAGTGAGCATTTTTACCTTTTTATTTCCTTTGTTTACTACCTTGGAAATAATGATGAGGGAATTTTACTTTGAGAAGGAGCTGCTCAGGATGTTGCAAGATTTTTAGACTTGGTTCACTGGTAAATTGTCACATTTTGTATAACAATTTGTGTCAAAATGCACTTTTAGCCAAAAAAACCCCAAAAACACCCATGTAAAAATTTACTTTCCTTGTCACAGAGGCATGTTCTGAACCAGCTTCTACTAATGTAAGTTTAAGTGTTTGGTATCAGCCTCACTGGGAACAGGTTTTAATCACTCGTGCTTTTACTGTGTGTATCCTCAAAGTTCACTAAGAAAAAAACATCAGGAACAAATTTTCAACAGAGAGTGAATATTTCACCTATTTAATTTTGCAATACAACATTCACAATCCCAAGGTGTTACTCCTTAAAGTTAGCAAGTTCACCCCTTACAGAATATTCTAAAAGGATTTTTATATTCTCCTGTGGTTAAAAATGTCCCACTGCAAGATGTAGGAAATCTCATTTATTTGACATTTTTCTTTATGTTGAAGTATTTGTTTTAGTTTGGGCAATTTTTTCAAATATAAATTATAATAAATAGAATGTGATGTCAGGAATACTTGGGGGTTTTTACTTTGAGAATTTGTTCACTGTTTTTAAAGAACAAAGAGAGAAAAATTGCTACTTGAAAAAAGGGTGTAAAAAGAAATCAAATAGCCTTATCACTGATTTATTTATATTTTTTTAATCTGGCATAGAAGGTTATGTCAGTTCAGAATTCAGATAATATGCAAGAACAGTGTCAAGGAAGTTACTTGCATTGGTGTATAGCATTGAAGGTTTCAACAGAATTGTAACAAAGTTAAAATTGCATGAATTAAATTTTTCTGGATTATTTTGTGGTTGCTTTAATCAATAAATAATTCTATTGTAAATTCCACACTTTATTAGAGAAGGTTTAATTATAGAGTAAAGCAATTGCCGTCTGAAATGGATCTGATAGTTTTCTACAAAACATAACTCAGTGAATATTGCATTGCAACTGGAAAATCAGCTTTTTATTCCTTATTTATATTTAAAAAAAAAAAAATTAGTAATTACTTTAAAAAGTTTGCTATTACCAAAGTTCCTCAGTTTTCTGTCTCTACTGTTGCCAAGCTTAAAGAGATAACACTGAGCCTGCTTTTAACTTCTTGGACAGTTTTCCTTCAAAATTAATTTTATTCTTATGTAAATTCACTTCTCACATTCAAATAAACTGCTGTGCAAATCTTTATTTTTGCCTTTTAAACTGCTTAGTGTGTGTTTGACAAACCCCTGAGGCTCCTGTGTTTGCCAGGAGGATGTTTGAAAGCTGTGATCACAAAATAAAGGTGGGCAACACATTTTTAACGTGGCTTTGTAAAGAACAGCTCCATGGTCTGTCACCTTTGTTGCTTTTGAAGCATTTTAGATTCAACTCTATGGATTTAATGAACTTTACAAATCTGATGTGAGAGTGTTTGGAATGAGCTGTTTTGATTAAGATCCTGGGTTTGAAATAAAGTATCTAAGGATATAAGGGGATTATTATATTCTTTGTGTTTTGAGAAGGTGCCTTTTTAATACTGTAGATGGCATTGAAGGAATTAATTCCCTCTGCTTGATTAAGGAATAAGGTATAAACAGCATTGGCATTTCAAAGACATGGGGAAATAGAGACTAGAAAACATGTTTCCATAGTAGTGTGAAGTTAGTCCAGGGTTTGAAAAACAAGACTGGGTACATGCAGGAGGTCAGACTTTCCCACTGTGAATTTCTCTCTTCTTTCTTCTAAACCATTTAAAAAATTCTCCCAATTGCTAGAAAATCCCAAAGCACAGAGGATATTGGAATCTTGGACATCCTGAGGTATGTTCATGTGGGGTTTTGCCTCACTAATACTTGGTTTTCTTGTTTGCAGGATTTTGCTTCCCGGGCTAAACTGGCTGTCCAGAATCTGGTGCAGAAGGTTGGATTCTTTGGCATTTTGGCCTGTGCTTCAGTAAGTTCATTTCGTTAACAGAGGGGTTTATAATCACAAGTTGCAGGTGGGATGTATTGCATTTGAATTAATTTTTGTGTTCTCTGTGGTGCTTAGAAAAATGGGATGGTTGTGGAACTGGCAAGTACAACAGCTTGGAGAACCTCCAGTCTTGTATTAGTACAAAACACAGTGAATTCTGCAGCAAAGCACAGGCAGGTGTTACCAGCCCTTCCTTCCACTTCACCATTGGGCTTCTTGACACTAGTTCTCCTAGGAAGGTAATGAGTTTGGAATAGGTCTATTTCCTTTTTATCATAGAGTGGTGAAGTTTGGAAAGGACCTTAAAGACCATCAGGTTTCAACCTCCCTACTATGAGCAGGGACACCTCCCACTAGACCAGGCTGCTCAAAGCCTCATCCAACCTGGCCTTAAACACTTCCATATATGGGACTTCCACAACCTCCCTGGACAGCCTGTTCCAGTGCCATACTGCCTTCCTGGTGAAGACTTTCTTCCTGATGTCTAACCTAAATCTCCCCTTTTTCAGTTTAAAACCATTACCCTTTGTCCTATCACTGCCCACTCTGGTGAAAAGCCCCTCCCCAGCTTTCCTGGAGCCCCTTCAGGCACTGGAAGGTGCTCTAAAGTCTCCCTGGAGTCTTCTCTTCTCCAGGCTGAGCAGCCCCAACTCCCTCAGCCTGTCTCCAGAGCAGAGCTGCTCCAGCCCTCAGATCATCTTTGTTACCCTTCCCGGGACCCTCTCCAACAGCTCCATGTCTTTCCTGTGATGAGGGTTCCAGAGTCCACCAGGAAAGATCAGTGCAGCAAGGGATGTTTTTTTCCAAAAGATAAAGCAATCTGTTATATCTTTGAGCACAGTGTGAGGAAACTGATAAAAACAGGTCAGTTCATTAAAGAAGCAAAAGGCTTGTTGCAGGAAGGGAGGGAGACAAGAGACTGAACTAAGACTTTCTTAAAATTCATGAAGTTTCCATATTTCTGTGTCAGAGCAGGGATGCTCCCTGCATTTGCTGTTGAGGCCAGATCTCCTCTGACAGAGGCATACGTGCACTGCTGCTCACTGCTCTGGGCTAGTGGATATTTGGCAGATCAGGTCATATGCCAAAACATGTAACAGTTATTCTGTTGGGACTTTCCCAGCCCAGATTGTTAGCTGGCAAGATCCAGCAAGAGTTGTATTATTTCCTATAGATTCTGCTGAAACCATATTGGAGTTTCTTCAGGTGTTCATGTAGTATAGCTTACAGTGCTTGACCTCTTCAAGGTTATACACAGGTTGAAGAGTGGAGAACTACCTGTATAAATCCAGATTAGGATATTCGTTCATAGTGATCCTTCTTGTCTGCTCTGGAGATGCCTTGGGGTCTCTGGGAGCCAGAGGGAGCAGAGTGAGGAAGCCGGTTTCAGAGTCATGGCTATAGAAACTGAAAACTTTCCTCCTGCTTTGTGTAAGAGGTGAGATGAGCTTCTCCACTGATGCTCTTTGAGTGTTTTAAGTAGGATAATACTATTCCTTTGGAGTAGAAAAATACTGAACCATTTGTGGTCTCTATCTCTCTCTGGGAGCTAAATGAAAACTGATGGAATGGTGTGCCTTATTCTTCCATCCCACACAAAATGTGGGATGCAATGCACAGAAATGTGATTACAGGGATGGGGGGAGGCGTGGGTCCCCTCTGATCCCATTCTGCTGGAATAACCACAGCCATAACCCAGCTGCTCAGCTGCTGAGGTATTAATCCCACCCTTGTCTAGCATCTCTGTTTCCTAAATTGTACACATGACAGTGCTAACTGAGCTCAAATGTAAGTAACCTGTGTGAGCTGGAAAGAATTAATCTGATTATAGTTGCTGGCATACAACTTCTGTTTACTAATCTTTTGAACTGTCTTAATGTTTAGAGTAGAGACATAGGTTACAAGCTGTTCTTTAAATCTTTCCATCCAGTAAGCTCTCAGACTGCTCCTTCACTGCCTCTGACTCACTGCTCTCTAGTCACCATCTTGTGAGACATCTCTGCAGAGGCTGCTCTGTGTAATGGTAACAGCAGCTTGTAGGGGCAGGGATGAGTTACTGAAGTTGGCTGGGCATGGTGAAATGTGGATAAATGGAGAACATGAGGAAGGAGTTGGTAAACATCAGAGGTGATGTGTAAACTCTTGGTAGTTCCTGCTTAGTAATACTTAAACATTTGCTTAACTTCTTACCTACTTGCTGTTCTTCAACGTACTCTGAGCTCCTGCTTCCTTTTGCCTATGTAGGCTGCCCTGGTTTGGGGAAGGGATGAGGAATCACGAATCCACTTGAGGATTATTTGTATATGTGTTCACTGCAGAGCAGCAGTCAAAGGGGTGAACATGAACATGGCAGAAGCATTGAAAAAGCACAGGGATTCACAGCTGTATGTTTTTGTTGCCTCTGGTTGTGAGGAAGGCAGATCCCATGTGTTCTTCTTCATCCATGTGTTCTCCCACCAGCTTCAGGGCTTTCCTTCAGGGCTTCTAGCTTGTTGCTGCTTCTCCATATGATAGAAGGTGTCTCCTTTACTTGCCCTCCTTCCTCTTGGATTTTAATTAACAGTATTTTAGATGGGTGTATCTTTCATTATTAGAGAACTTGCTTGTGAGGTGGTAAGGACTGTCCTCGTTGCAGGTTGTTGTCTGTCACTCAGTGGTTCCTAAATGCTACATAAAACCACAATCAGATTGAATTTAAATCTTTGCAAGTTTAACCAGTGAAGTCACCTGAACATAATGTTGTCTGGTGGCAATAAGACAGGCATATTATTGTCTGGCCCTGAATTCCTATGTATAGGCAGAAGTGGGGAAGGCACAGAGCAAGAATTAGCCCTGGAAGATCCTCGCTGTGACTTGTGTGAATTTGCCCTCCTGTCTTTGTGGGCTTTTTTGGCAACTCTCAGTACTTGGTGTGTGTGTTTTTTCAAAAACAAGGAGAACACCTCCTTGGCCTGCTAATATACCCCAACATGGCCTTGAAGAGTACTTTTTTACTGGGATGTGTTGAATGTGCTGGAGATAGTCACAGTTACCCGTATCCCAAAGCACGTTGGTCCCTCTACGATGGTAGAAATGCAGTAATTAAATACTGTGAACTTAGAAAAACACTCAAACCAGCCAACAAAGAACATACTTGAGACCTAGAGCAGACTTGGCTCAGAAGAGCAAAATTATCTGGCTGTGGTATAAGTAAATAATTTACTAGCCTCCGATGCCTGAGACAGCTGTCAGAGGTAAAGAATCATTTTAGTTGAAGTGGAGCATGTTTAGAGACCGTTTCGGGGCATGATTAGAGACCGTTTCAGATTTCTTCCTATGCAGGTGGTGTTGTGGGTGCTCATAAATTTGGATTGCTGGTCTGTAACTGCTAAGTAGAACCCTCACAAGCTTTCTCACAGATTTCAGGTTTCCAGTCAGTTGCAAACTTACTGTCTTTTATGGGCTTTACCAATCTATTTGTTTGTGTAAGAAAACAACACAAATACTGCAGGATATTAGCCCAGTAATACACTGCTACTGGGAGTTAACACATCCCCCCCACATGTATTGGCTCAGACAGTCTGACCTTGTGCTGCATGCTAAGTGTGAAAGGTTGGAATTTGGATACTTTCTTGGATTAATTTCAAAAATATTTTACAGATAGCATCACAATATTAAGCATCAAGCCAACAGTTCAACAATAAAAGAAATGTTTTAATTTTAAATGAAATGCATATGCTTAATAAAATGTAATCAGTGCTTCTAAACTGGATACATATGACTATAAATGCCAGGTTTTAATGTACTTTCTCAGATGGAATTCACTGGGGATCATTTTGAACACTGGCTTCCAAGAGTGATGAGCTTGTCAGGGAGAAAATTTGATAAATCACTCAAAATGGCTTTGCTGTGGTTTCTGTGCATTTCACATGGAAAACTTTTCGTTAGCTTTTTTAAAATCCAGGGGTAATGAGGGACCATGAGAATGGAATTGTCTGGGACATTGTCTAGCTAAATCCCAGAGACTTAAGTTATGTGGTGTGACATTAACATTTTTGTAAGTATTAAGACACGAGACTTTTGGATCAAGTTGAATAAAGGGGAAATGTTCATTTTTCAAAGTTTCCAAGCCTGTCGTGTTCCTGTTCCTCTAAGCAAGTGCTGCAATTCATGAACTTCTTTCTCTTGCACTTCATAGATTCCAAACCCTCTGTTTGACCTGGCCGGGATAACATGTGGACACTTTCTGGTTCCCTTCTGGACCTTCTTTGGTGCAACCTTGATTGGGAAAGCAGTAATTAAAATGCACATCCAGGCAAGTAGATTCTACACCTCCCTTAGGTCTCTGGAGTGAAGACTTGTTTTATTTTTTTTCTTTTACTCTTTTCC
>NW_009952560.1:2399555-2408718 GCF_000747805.2 Chaetura pelagica | reverse complement strand
GGGTTACTTAGTAATGAATTCTGGAGTCTCCCTCCCTGACCTGAAGTAGTGGAAATTAATTTGGTGCAAAGGATGTACAATAAAGGATCTGCTAGGCTCAATACTTAAGCAACTGAATAATTTATAGCTACAAACTAATGAGCTTGCTGCCTACACCACTCAGGAAATTGGTGGTTAGCCAAGTTATTTACCTACAGGTTTTACCAGACTGAAAGGACTTCGTGCTCATAATGATCTTGCCTTTTTGGTAACAAATACTCATTTCAAAGAGTAGTGCAGCTAGCCCTCACCCCTTGAGTGGCACCTTTAAATGCTCCTTTTATCTTGAGTGTGTAGAGAAAACCCCACTCCTTCCAGGCCCCGCAGAGAGAAGTGTGAGGGGATACCTGGAAATACTGCCCATAGCTTTCAAGCATACTCAGCAATTTTTGGAGCCCTCAGTGTGTGTTACTTTGAAAGAGCCTGATTTCAGAGTGTGTCCACTTTTTGCTGCTAACTCCAAGCCTTCCTGGGTGTCCTGAATTTGGCCATCAGGATCTCCAGTTGCTCTCAAAAATGTGGAGTCTTTTGTCCAGTGACAAACGAAGCATTGATTCCCTGGAGGTTCTCCACTGGTGGCAGTGTGGTCAGTGCCGGGTCATGTGCCACATGGCTCTGTGTGTAATGATTGGAACCATTCAGCTGGGGCTTGGTGGTTTTAAGCATCTCCATAGGGCTGGTGCAATGCCTATAGCTGCCTTGCTTGGAAATCTTTTGTCACTGCATTAAAATAGCAGAAGTTATTACTAGTATAAAATGACTCGTCTACTAACCTCATCAAACTGCATTAAAATCTTCTTGTTTTTTGCCCTAAACAGAAGATTTCAATCTTCAACTCTTTTTTCTTGCCATCTTTTTGTAAATGATTGTTTTACTTTGCACAGTCCTTAAACAAAGAATAATAAACAGAATTTTATTTCTCATTTACTGTGATAGAACAACTTTTTCTCCATGCTGTTTCTTTTATTACCTGAATCCTTCTGCTTTTTAACCTGTGTGCTGTTAGAATTTGTGCTGGCAACACAGAGAAGTTAAATAGTATTTGTGTAATATTCCTTTTATGATGTTGTTTGCCTTTTTTAGCTAGGAGAACGTTTGCTATGTAATTTATAGTTCTCCACACTCAGATCAAATGTAAGTGAAAAAACATTTCCCAGTGTCTTGTACAGTCAGTAAATCATCTTGTTTTGTAAGATGTTTAGCTATTAGAATTCTCTTCTCTGCAATGCTTGATTTCAGGCACACTCTTGTGCAATAGCCTTGATTTTTGTAGTGATCTTGCTGCATCTGGAATTTGGGAAATGTAAGAGTCATGGAAAAGGCTTCTAATGAAATCTTTCTGTAGACAGGAAGTGAGTGACTCTGGTGCAGTGACCATCCTGGAGCTGCTTTTAACTGGCCTCTTCCTCCGGACCACAAAATCAGTTTGTGTAGTTCTAGTCACATCCCTTGTTGCCAGAGCAGTGAATGCAGTTCTAGTTAGATCATGTTTAAATTGATTTGAGGAGACTGTGGGAACTGTTTGTGTCTGTATGCACATCTACACACAGTCTTGCTCACTCTTTGCTAACAAGCAGGCTGCCAAATGGGACAAAAGTGGAATTAGCAAAAGGTACTTTAAGAAAATTTTGAAGTGTTAGAAGAGAGAATAGTAAGATTATGGACATTTGGCTTTTCTGCAAAATAAGCTGTGTGTTACAGAAGTTTCCTTTATTGAAATTACTCTGTTCCAAATTGTTGCAGTAGAGACAGTGACAGTCTCAGGTTTTTGTACAGGCAGGTACCACTCACTGCCTCTTACTTTGCTCTTCTCTAAGTATTTTTTGTTTTGTTTCTGTCTGAAGCACAGAAACTAGGGGGCTAAATGGCATTATTTTTCACTTCTGTGATCTTTAAGTACATGTTTGTGCAAGGGGATGTGAATTTCTCTGCCTGGTGATGACTGTTTTTCCATTAAAACATTGTTGATGGAGTAAAGTGACCTTGAGCTTCTGGGAATTTCACTTTGGGGAGGATGCGAATGGTTGGTAACAAAGGCTACAAAAACATTGCAAGAAACGAAATCTGTGAGGAAATAGAATAATAAAGTAAACCACTTTTCTGCCTCTTTTTTGAAGAGAGTATTGAAAAATAAGTATCTTGAAAGAAAAGAGAAGGGAGGAACTATGTGTGAGTGGTGGAGAAGCTGCCTGGTTGGAAAGGAACATAAACTGTCGTACCCCATTGTCTCTGCTTCCCTTTTGATCCAATGTTTCTCTAACTGATGTTTTCCTTCCTACAGAAACTTTTCGTTATTATCACATTCAGCAAACATATAGTGGAGCAGATGGTGTCCCTCATTGGGTGAGTAATTCTTTAACACTCTAAAACCTTCACTCACTCAGTGGAAAAATACTGGAGGAGGCAAATTAGTTGTGCTGAAAATTGGGCTTTGCTTCGAAGTGCAATTTTTTGGTCAACACATCATTTAGGTCTTCTTTGCACCTTCATTCCTCATCTCAAAGGCTTCAAGTGTTTCAAGAAATTTAATAGCTGCAAAGGTCAGGTGGCCTGAGTGTTTAGTGTGAGGGTGAACTGCCACCCAGAAATGGGAT
Source organism: Chaetura pelagica (assembly GCF_000747805.2). Taxonomy (NCBI): domain Eukaryota; kingdom Metazoa; phylum Chordata; class Aves; order Apodiformes; family Apodidae; genus Chaetura; species Chaetura pelagica. The sequence continues at coordinate 2,406,085 of NW_009952560.1, read as the reverse complement.
GTAGCTCTTCCAGTTGTAGATCACTACACTTAGAGCTGCAAATAGGCTGCTTTTTTGTGGACTTTCTTCAATGTTGCAGTGTGATCCTAGGACAAAGAACTGGTGTGATTTATGCAGTATCCCAAGATGACAATAAACATCTTCCATAACTACCTTATGCATTTAAAATATTAAAACTCTAATAAAGTGTCAGAATGAAAAATTAGCTTCATAGTGTTACATCCCCATTTTATTAAATTGGGTTTTTCATAGGAGAAATTACAGTTTTCATGGATAAACTGCTCCTATTTTGAGAAAGTTTGTCTTTTGTATTTTTTTGAGGCTGAGATCTTTAGTAATCGATTGCTGTTTTATTTTTTAAGTTAAAATACCAGTTTAAAACAGCAAAAACTCAGCTAACAACAGCTGGGGAGTGAGGAGGACACAACTGAACCAGCATACTTAGATGTTCCCTCAGTGGGTTTCGATGGCAATTGGACACTGATGATGAAGTGATAGATTTTTGCCTCATATCTACCTGTTCAGTCATGAAATTCTGTGTAATTTTCAGATCGATTGTGGCTTTTAACATTTCCTGCCTGGAAATCCAGCAAAAACATCACAAGCATGCCTCTCTAACAAAGCAGAAATTTCATAAACTGCTTGAACTCAAACCAAGTGTGCAACTTAATTAATTGAAATGTAGGAAACTAGATCAAGTCATATGGATTTTGTAAAAAAAAATCATGCTTGGTTGTTTAAAGGAACAATTGTGTTCTGGAGGGGAAAGCTGCTGCCTGTTTTCAGTTCATGGTCAGATTAATGTCAGGGATTCAGGTTTGAAGTTCTAAATGTGAGTCTTTAACATTTAAATAGAAAACCTTTAATGTTCTGGGGTTTTCTTCTTCTTTTGTTTTTCTTTAAACTTAGGTACTTGATATGGATCCATAAAATAAATTCTGAAGTGTTTCTACTTTTCCAAGGTCTTTCACTTCTATGTGGCAAATTAATTGACACTTTGCAGTCCAAACTGTTATAACTATTATCACATAAAATCCAAAAAAGCCACGTTCCTCAGGAGCAGTTTCAGGGGAGGAATGTCTGGAAAATAATTCCTTTTAAAATATGTAAACTTGAAGGAGTAAGGCTACATAAAGAAAAAGGACTGTCAGAAGAAACATTCTAGGGTATTGCACTAATTAAACAAATCCTGACATTATTGCTTCCTGATCCTTCTTATTGGGTGCCTGGTTTGTAACAAACTTCAATGTTAATTTGTTGCTTTGAACATTATTTTTAAAAAAGAGAGAGGAAAGTGCCTCCTTTTCACCATCGTTCATCAGCTTTTCTTAACATCAATGACACTAAATGATTTACTGCCAACTTTTGATCTGCACTGCTACTAGGTCAAGTCTGTTCTCAAAGGTTTCCTGCCAATCTTGGAGCCAAAACTAGTAGTTTTTTCCTACTTCATCTGTCTTGGAGATAATTTTGCATCGAGTTACTTCGAATGCATTCACAGGACCTCTGCTGGATTCAGGTTTTATTGGATGGTTGATGTCAGAGTTAAAAAATGCCCTCGGGAGACAGTAAGATTTTTGGAATGTCCCGGTATCCTTGACTTTTCTCAAGCTGTCTGCTAGCATTACCTCATCAATTTCTTTTAGAGTGGAGCATAAAACATGTTAAACAATAGCTTGCATTAAATACCTTCTTATTAAATTAAAACATAGTTCTGTTTAATGGTCAGTAACTTTATTTTAATCAAACTCTATCCGACACAATGACTTAAGACCTTTTTTGCCTGGGTTATTGCTCTTACACAATAGGAAATGTCTTAAGCACAATACTTTAGAGTAATGAGCATATTAATACACAGGCTAACTCCAATCTAGACAGAAGATTAAGTTATGAGATAAAGTCTGAGAAGATTTGATTTTAGAAGCCAGAGAAAATTTCTTGATAACGACATGAGTCTTAGTCAAGAAGCAAAAATGATTCACCTGCAGCCCTTGCCCATAGCTCAGAAGTTGTTTACTGCTGTTCCTGGATGATGCTGGCATCACACACTAAGCCTGCCCTCACCAGGCTCATGTAATATAATTTAGGGTAATTTGATTTTACAATTTTGTCTAGGTCTCCATAACCAAAGGCTCATAAAATACTTAATCTTTTAATTCAATACAGAAAGATAAGGAAAAGAAAATGTGGCAGGAAATTAAGATACTGTTTATAAAATAATTTTGAAGACCTTGATGGTAGCTAGTGTGGAAAAAAAAAAAAGGTAAGGAGGATGGATGGTGGCTGCAGTAAAGGGCAGCTGTGCTGCACAGGCCATGGTGGGAGGGACATGGATGGATTTGAGAACCTGAAGGTAGCATGAGTCTAGAAATCACAGCTGAAGAGGATTACAAAGATACCGGCTGGTAATTATCAACCTGTTCTACCAGTTAATAGCTTAAAGTTGTATTGTTGCTGTCTAAAATGCTGGAAGAGGATAATATATTCTCTCAGGTTGTATTACATCCATAAGCTTTTGTGAAGAAAGATGGTGTGGAAGAGTTTTGTCTTGTATTCTGCCACTTGAAGAGGAGTTTAACTCACTGGCCATCCGTATAAAAACACGTGGATGCTGATTTTAGGCCAGCTGTATCCCACTTGAAGTATTTAATTATCATGTATGTTGTGGGTTTTCTTTTGGCTCTTAAATGTTTCCTTTTTTTTTTTTTACCTGCAGCTGCAGGATTGTTTATGAAGTCACACTAAGCCTATTGCTTTTATGCATGATCATGTTTTCTTTGAAGTGGCAGTTTCAAATGTGGATTAAGAATTCCCAGAAAACTACTAAAGAAATAGTTCTCAAAGCACATGCCATCCACAAAACTGCCATCAATTCTGAGTGAATGTTCAGAAAGGAAAGGAAAAAAATCTATTTTTTATTTTTTAATACAGTATGTTCTTCTCATCTTTCATGAAAATGAGCTAATAAATTTAGAACTTTAGTAGACATGTAAAAACAGTTCATAAACATGTTAAGGCTTAGAGCACCTTCCAGTGCCTGAAGGGGCTCCAGGAAAGCTGGGGAGGGGCTGTTTACAAGGACTTGTGGTGAGAGGACAGGGGGAAATGGATTAAAATTGGAAGAGGGGAGATTAAGGTTGGACATAAGGAATAAATTAATTAGTGTGAGGGTGGTGAGACCCTGGCCCAGGTTGCCCAGGGAAGCTGTGGCTGCCCCATCCCTGGAAGTGCTGAAGGGCAGGTTGGATGGGGCTTGGAGCAACTTGGGCTGGTGGGAGGTGTCCCTGCCTGTGCAAGGGGGTTGGATCTAGATGATCTCTAAGGTCCTTTCCAACCCAAACCATTCCATGATTCTATGTAGCATTAAGTCTAAGGCTCTTGGCCCTCACCTCAGAAGCATCTGAACTTCAGTGGCAAGAGCCACAGCTGCATTTTGCTAAGGGGATGGTAACCCTGGTGTGTCAGCCCAGCACTTCTCAGTGGTTGTGCCTCCCCTTTGAGTAACTGTCACAGCCTCTGGAATTAAGACCTTGCTGATTTTAAGAGAAGTAGGGGCTAATCTATTCAGTTAATGAAGTGAGTCAGTAGACTCATTTGAAGTTTAAATAGAAGCCAGTGAAAGGCATGTGAAAAAAAATTGCATATTTGCACAGATTTCTAGAAGTTCATTAATTGGTGCCTTGTTCTATGGGTAAGACGTGTTAGCAGTGCAAAGTGTGATTCACCAAACTCTGAAAATCTACCCCAAAATATCAGTGCTTCTGAAGGGTTTCTTAGCCTGGTGGTTTCTGTGGAACACATTTTCCTGCTCACCAGCTGTGCAGGCCAGTTTGAATGATTGCAGGTTTTTTGGTAACAGGTACTTGAACCATTGCCTTGACAAACCAGTTTGCTGCTATTTACTGTGCTGTAATTCTTTGCTCCACAACTTAATCTCAGTTAATTCTTGTAAGGAGCGTGATGTTCCTTTCACAAAAAAAGGTACAAATGAAATCATGATGACTGATGTAACTGGAAAGTTTGCTTAAAGATTGTATTTAAAAAAAAATACTTTACAATATAGGTTTAGACTATTTCTTTAGGGTATAATTCAAGAAGCCACAGTGATAGAAAGGGCTGTACAAGAAATCAGTTGTCCTGGGGTGGGAAGAGCCCTTTTTTTGATGCACATTGTGCCATGTGATTGCCTGTTTTTTCGGGGGGGGGGCTTCAGCAGGGTTTGACCCCATAGTGTGGCCTCTGCCTCTCATCTCCCCTGCTTCATGTCACTCTGCTCTGGGCAGACAAGGCCTTCTGACTTGGTGGACCTTTGTATGCCAAAAAGCCCATCTCTTGTTGAACTGGTGCCTTCATTAAAGGATATTTTAAAAAATAGGCTCCAATCAATATTTAAAATAACACCTATTGTAAAAGAATTCAACCAAAAATGACCTGAAGTGGCTGAGAACATGGATAAGTGAGCAGTGACTTCAAAATCTCCTGAGAGAAATGCTTCTGGAAGGTTCTACCAATACACCTGACATTTCTTGGTACAATAAATCACTGGATCTCCTCCCCCAGGTGTATCAGAAACCTGTGGGACTCTGCCCTCGTAATACACCCTGTGCACAATAGATCAGCTCTGCACAAAAAAGGCTTTAGTGCCTTGAAAGGGACACAGATATGGATGAAACTTGAGTAGCTTTGGTGTTGAAAACCTTCCAGTGGATCACAACAGAACTGTAAAAGTTTATTTGCAAAAGGCTTGTAGGATTTAACTCCAAACAAGCAAAAAAAATTTTCCCCTAAAGTGGGTACAAAAACACATCTTTGTAAGGGAACTTCTGTTTGTATTTTAAAGAGCAACATTGAGCAGAGTTAAGAACCAGCAGTTCAGAGATGTTGCAATTCCTATTTTTGAAAGCATTGATTGTAATGCAACAGAGTGTCCCAAGGAAAATGTTCTGCAGCCAGGTTGGGTAACGTGGGCATGGAAGTGTCGCTCCAGGTACCGATGGTGTCAGGCATGTAACAGTTTTAGCTTAGTAATGAGGGAGTTTTTTTTCTTCACCTGGTAAAGCAAGTGAAACTGCCAAGTAGCCTTTTAATCACAGAATCGTTTAGGTTGGAAAAGACCTTTGAGATCGTAATTTTAACCCCCAAAACGTTCCCGTTGATCGTGACCATGAACCAGACTTGTTTTCTGCAGCTGTAGAGCTCTGAGGGCAGCTCAGATCTGAGCTCCACCGAATGCTCTGAGGCTGAAGTGGCAGTGACAGAAGCTGAAGGCTGAGGTTCCTCCCTCGGTGACTGGGGAGCCCAGGTTTTGCTGCGAGGGCTCTGAGCCAGGGTCCAGGTTTGCTGCAGCATCATCCATCAGGGCTGAGTCAGGTCCACTGAGTCACTGCAGGGTCCTGGCATTGGCCAAGCCTCAGGGAAGTGGATGGTTTAAATACTGTGAGAATCTTTATCAGCACAGGAAATGACAGCTCATTAAAATACTAACCGTTAAGCCTGTTTAGATCACTGTCTGGAAAAAAATTAACCATTGAAGGTACAGATAACTTGCAGGAAGAAAGGTGCCCTGTTTTGACAGTGAACACGGAACTCAAATCAATCAGCTTTGCTAATTGGCCAGTGGCATAGAAATATTTCCACTGGAATCTATTTTTCAGTAGTTTATCAAATGTCTGACTTTCTAAGAAGTTGATACCGTGCTGGAATAAAATTTGCCATTTCTCTTGAGGGAGGGATGGCAAAAATACCCAAATGTGGTGCCACTTACTAATGGCTTTTGGGCTGCAGGGTGGATTTCTGTGTTCTTACAGGGGAAAAGGAGAAGCTCGGTGTGGGAGGAATGGGGGTTGGGTGTGATAATTTAATGTTGTTTTCCATAATGGTTTGGAAGGTGAAAGCCTTTGTCTTAGCCCTCTGGCCTAGCTGTCAATAGCTACTCTGTTTTAAATAAATGATTTTTAGAAGAGTTGGAGGTACTGGGAAGGAAGACTCCATGCCAGCACACAGGCCCCTTCAGTTGTCAAATTCTTCTGTGCTACTTAACTCCCTTTTTTTGCAGCAGGAGATAATCTCTGGCCTTGGGCCATGCTTGCTCCAGGACCAGGCTGAGGTGCTGGATGTCTGCAGGGTTTGTGCTGACACACAGGGGTGTTTTCCTCTTTCTGGTCTTTCAAAATGTCTTTCGCTGTTGTCTTCACTTTGAATGGTGGTGCTGGCATTTCCTAAAAGGATGTTTTTTTGGTAGCTGGACTTGCCCAAATAGCTGAATCTGAGCAAAATGTTCATGACGTTGTTTGTCCCCAGCCCCTGAGAGGGTCGGGGTGAGGACAGGGTGTGCGTGCCAGGGAGTCTGACAAAATCAATCCCCGTGTTAACAGTTAAACGGTTTTTCCAAATTAGCAGCTGTGAATATTAGAGACATCATCCATAGAACAGGGTTGTGACTCAATATTGCATCACCTTTCCAAGCAGGGCTTCGGTGTGTCTCAGCCTGGTGGCTTGTTTGCTCCGTCTATTCCATGACTGGGGCTCTC
>NW_009952560.1:2383062-2399432 GCF_000747805.2 Chaetura pelagica | reverse complement strand
GATTGTTATTTCACTGATAAAATGGACTTCCCATGTTTTTAAACCTGCCGTGCTTCATGTTTCTTGATCGTTGCAACTGGGAGACTGAGTCAAGTTGTTCAGATGAGCTGCCCAATAGGGTATAAAATTCAGAGCCAAATGCCACTGATTTACCTTTTTAATTTCCATCAGAATTAATGGAGTTTAAGAACTGCTTAGAGTTAATCAGCTGCTTAATCACTTGCTGTTAAAGGCCTCTTACAAATGAGAAACTTTCATTAGCAGGAAAACCCTGCTGTATTAAGGCTCCTAAAATGTGAGTCTACAACGGCAGCTTCAGGGGTGTCTTAAATACTTGCTAATTCTAGCATGTACCTCTGGAAAAGTAGGCATATATAAACATGTGTTTTTATAAGATGGGAACTTCATATCCTAAATCGTGGACTGATTGTGAAATGTTAGTGCAGTGGTACAAAAACATTTGCTAGAGAACTGTGCTTCAGCATTTAGCTCAGCTTGTCATGATCTGAGTGCTCACAAACAGCACAGGGCATGAAATGTCAGTTACTCAAGAGTAACCCGTACTCTTAGAGATCTTGTAAGGTGAAAAATATGCCTTTCAAAAATGCAAATATAATTATGAAATGTCTTTAAAGAAATGTCTTTAAAATTCCCTACTTTTTGTTAAGCTGGCATAGAGATAATGTGTTGTTTTTCTTCTCCTCTTGGTTTGATGCTTTATCCATGTGCATTTGAGAAAACTCCAACCTGGAGTTCCAAAGATTCTTAAAAATATAAGTTTCCCAAAAATATAAGTTTCCCAAAAATCTTCCCTACCACTTCATGACTAGTGACATGCATTTGAGGTTCAAATATTGACAGTCATTCTTTGAAAAGCAACTTAATAAATTATATAGTGTATTTTAAGAAACAGTTTTGCTGTAATTGGTGTAGAAGTTTTAGGACTTGCTGTCAGATCTGTAGATTGTTGGTGTAATTTTTAAACTTATCTTAGAAAAACTTTGCTGAATCTCTGCACTGAGCTGCTTCAAATAGATGTGAAGCTTTATTTTATTTGTTGGGGAAAAAAAGCTATATAACTTTTCATTTGGATACAAGTTGTGACTCTTAATTTAAAAAAATAAATAAAAAAAATCAAAGCTGTATCTGTTTAATTACAAACACCAGGTGATACTTTTGAAAAGAGGCTCCAACAGGGTTTTATTCAGCAAAGCAAAAATCCTCATGGGACATTTATGTTGTAACAGTGGAGTGCAAGTCATGTTTTTTACTAAAATGTTTTTTTTTTAATAAATATAGGCTGTACTAATGGCTAGTGCAATTTTTTGAAGCCTGCTTTCAGTTTGAATGCCTTGCAAAACATTCAATTCTAGCAGAGAATTAGAATGAACTAAAAAATTGGTGTTTAATGTTAACTGTTTCTAGACATTTTCCCAAACAAAAAGTTCTTCAGAGGGTTGTTGTGGGTTTTTTTTGCCTTGAAAAAATCCCGAAGCATTTTTTTCTGAATCTCATGGTCAAACTGTATCTAGTTTTTTGTCAAGAGAATTTTTGTGCTAGGAGAGAATACACAGGAGCAGCCCCTCTCTGCCCAGCAGTGCCTCTTGTTGCTGATTAACTGCAAAATTCATTAATAAGGATAGCAAGGAGTGAAATGCATTTCATTGCTTATTTTGACAGACAACTTCTAGTGAATTACTTTTAGTTTTGTTTTTGAAGTCCTTAAGCAGCTCACCAAGACCTAAGTTTTAAGCCTTTAAGAAGGGACAGCAAGTTGTGTGTTGGGGTTTTTTTCTCTGTGTGTCTTGTTTTGGCAGATAGAGACTACAAAGTGTGGATGAGCTAAGTTCTGTTGTGCACTAAGGCCCTTTTATTTTCTTACCCTTTCATATTCTTTATTGGAAAGACAATAGGCTTGATTCTCAAAGGCAAATGCAAGGGATTGGTTTTAGTTTATTCTACAAACAGGGTTTATCTTCCAGCATCTGCCCTCGTTAAATGGGATGTGTAAATAAGGCTGTGGTTTGCATCTAGACTCCTGAAACTGCAGCAGCCTTTTGAAGGTGTATCTTAAAGTCATTGCTAAGTGGGGCAGAATTATGATGCAAATCTGCTTTTTTTGCATGTGTACCTGCCTCTGCTGTGCCTGTAATCCCTGAAAATCCATCCTGAATTCTTCCTCCTCCTCCTTTAGTAAGAACAAGGGTTACTGAGTTGAACTTCACTAGGTTTTCGGGAGGAGGGTCCACTCATTTGTAATTAAATAAAATGAAAAAATATTTTTAAGACTTATAGATTTAAGATGATGTCTACACTTTGCATATTAGGTGACGTCTGTATTAGCTGGTTGATTAAATTATTTAATTTTGTTGAAAGAGTTTAAGTAACCAACACTGTCCCACTGAAATGGGATTTCAAGAATTTTACTTCTAATACTGTGGAATCTTGATTTTCTAGCTGTTACTTTGCTTCGTTTCACTCCTGATTTAAATAAAGGCACTTTCAGTATTAAAGTCTCTGTGAATGTACAAAACTTATACAAACCAAGGTCCTTGCATTAAGGCTCTTACAGTTCTTCAAAACAGCTTTAATAAAATGAACGTTGTGCCCTTAATTCTTAGTCAGGCTCGCAAAAGAAAAAAAGAAAAAGTATTTTTAGTGAAAACAAATTTAAGTGTTAATGTATCAGGATCTCTTCAAGCCTCCAAACTTGGTTTTCATGTCTTTGTTCTCTTGTTTAATTGTTAATTGGGCAGTGACTTAGCTCAGTTTTCAGAACAAAAATGGAGGCATTTGAACAACTGTTCTGTTAATCATTCATCTCTCATAATTTTAATATTCCTCATTTCATAATCGCATAGAAGTTTACAAGTAAACTATTACCTTTCAGTAGCTTTTCCGGGCTTCCAAGTGTCCTTGAAAAAAGAAAAGAAACCTCCCAAATGTAACTCATTTCTCACACCATGACTGGGCGAGTCGTTAGGAGGGTTCTTACCACAAAGTCAGCTTCGGGATGGTTCTGAAAACCTGGAAATATCTGTACAAAATTACAAACTCTTGTGTAAAATGTGCAATAGATGGGCTTTAGGCTCTGCCTTTTTTTTTTTTGTCGTTGTGGAAATTTCACCAGTCCAGGCACAGAATTTACTCACCCATTTGTATCATCGTGACGGTGAATCATGAGGGAAGCAATCTTTTATTCTTGTAAATCTGTTCCCAAAAAATGATTTGCCCCCAGGTATTGAAAGAAATAGATTTAGTGGAGGAGAGGGAGCTACTTGGTTTCTTTGATCTGTGCATTTTCATAAATTCTTAAGATTAGGAAGCTGTTATTGGGCTTTAGCCTGGGAAAGGGAATATCATTTCAATTCAGGAGACTGAGGAAAATCAGGGATCTAGTCCTGGAGTCACTCAGAGAGGAGAGGGTCCATTTGTAAACTGTGTGTTCTGGTGTTTCACTAAATCCTCCCTGAAGTAGCAGTTTGAAAACTCAAAACTGGAGCCTTGAAATGTAGGTGACTTTTTAAAATGTAAAATAACGTATTAATATTTTTAAAGAGAATATTTGAAATCTCCATTCTCTTGGAAATGCAGATGGCATTTGTCAGGAATGGGAATGCTCCTGTGGCTGGAGTTAGGAGTGTTGGTGTATGTGTGTGGATTAAACTTTGGGAGCCTTTGGATTGTGTGTGTATTCCCACCACACCAGCCCAGTTCCTGGTGCTTCTGGGGGTGTTTTCTTCCATATTTAAGTTGTATTTTTATTTTTTTCCCAAATGTTGTGACAATAAGAAAAGCTCCATGGAGCTCCTGCTAAGTGACAATGGTGTCTAGATTTTAAGAAAAATTACCTAGGTTGTTGGGGTTACAGCCTGGCCGGGCTGTGGTATTTTCAGAGGGGAAGTCGGAGGCTGCTCTGAGCCTGTCCAGCGTTAACACCTTCACCCGGTAGAGCTGGGAGAGGTTCTTGGGTCCAAAACCTCCGTGAGCTTTCTAATGTTAATGTCAGTACAAGGTGTTCAGGAGAGGACTGTAGCCTTTGTGCAAGTCATCTGCCTAAACCATGGCATGATTCAGAGCAGGGTTCAGAGTTCCTTCTTTGTTCCTTTGTTAATCACTGACTGGTGGGAGGCGCCTGCAGCATTTGCTAATGCATTTTTTGGGTAAGGATGACGCACAGATTGTCCTAATAAGGACTTAGTTTGAGAAAGGGGCCGTCTCCTCCGAGGAGATAGGGGCAAGGCATAGGGCGAGCAGTTTCTTTTTTAACTGAGGGATGACACAAGCACAAGTCATTTCCTTATTAATCGGTTCAAACCAGTTCTTACAGGAACTGCTGGTGATAAATGTGGGACTTCTCAGAAGTCATTCATTTGATTCTCAGCGCTGCCCCAGTGCACAGCTCGGCTGCCTTCTCCCTGCCTTGAAGGAAACGCTCCAGCTCGCAGCTCCTCTCCCTGTTCCCAGCAGTGTTTTGCCACTGCTTGGCTCTCAAAGAGTTTTGTTTTTCTTTTTTTTTCCCTTTTGAAACACTTTTTTGAGGATCTGGGGAAATGGGTCCCTTTCAGAAGTACCAGATAAAAAGCTGAAATACACTTTCTTTTGTGGTTATCTGCTTCCTCTGAGCTGTAGCTCAGGCTGAACTTGGTTATATTTGGGTCAAAGTGGTAAGTTGGGTTTTTTTTTAAATATATTTTTTGTTTTTTGTGTTTTGTTTTTTTTCCTCCCCTATTTTGTCTTGTTCTCTGGGATGAACTTTGCATCAGTGCTATTCCAAGTATAGGTCCTTCTCTTCAGAAGCCATTTCAAGAATATTTGGAAGCTCAGAGGATAAAACTTCACCACAGATCTGACAGTGGAGTGCCACAGGTAAGGACCTCTCTGCCTCCCCCCCCCCAGTTATTTTTTCCCTCCTCTAGTGTCTTTGACTTGCCAGGTCTACCGATGTAATTCTTGCTTCTGGTTTTCAAAAATTTGGCCCAATAGTTAAAAATCTCATTTGAAAAGCAACCTGGGCATTAAAAATAATCCTTGTATTCGGCTGGACTTATACATCTTGGGGAATAAATAAAACAGTAAGGCCAGTGGCACATCTTGCCTCAAATAAGTGCCAATTTTGAAAGAAATTTAGGCAGGAAAAGTTGCATTTCCATGTGAAGTGGGAACAAACTGTGCAGCATCAGTACTGCAGGAGCCGGTAGGATCTGGGGCTTAGTGGCCACTAAGAGAAACAAACCCCTCAAACCTTTAATATTCAAAAGGAGAATAAAAACGCGGTGTTTAGAGCTGGTACAAAGCGGCAGAACTTCCCTTTCATACAAGGTATTTTAAAAAAACATACCCGTGAATTTTCAGTGGAGACAGAGGGACTTTGACATGAAGTTCCTTAGGACACCCAGGCATTTTTCGATCACACGCATCAATCTCATTCACACTTCAAGTTTAATCCGTGCAGCTCTTGGAGCGTTTCTTTGCCCTGTTCTTAATCAAAAAAGAAACTAAATTAGGGAGGGTTAGGAATAGCGAAATCTGCAGATTCCTTTCATGCCCTGGGAAGGAATTCCTTGTGCAGTGCGTTGCTGCCCTCCTTTGACAAAAAAAATACCAGAGAAGAGGAAAACGCTGGGAGTGGAACTGCCGAGGTCGAGGCGTTAAGTCCTAGAGACATCAGCAGAACTGGATAGGAACTGGGAGATAACACAGGATGTGCAGTTTAGGAAAAAAACACATTGTTAACCAATGACCTTGTTGTTTTCTTTGCAATGAACATGACAGGGAATGACAGTCCGGGGCTGCTCATTCTGAACTTTCTGAATTGTTAGCTGGGATGAAGCAATATTAGGAATAATAAATCACTTCACTGGTCATGATCTAGGGTTCAGCATCTGCCCCGTGGGGTGTTTGGCAAGGCCTCCTGCATTGTCTTTTGAGGGGCTAAAGTCAGCTTTACAGAGGGACCTGCAGGAATCCTGTCAGCCTGCACTTGGTTCCTGTTTTTCATTTGATAAATTACATCATTAAAAAAATGGTTAGGCTTTTCCCTTTCACCCAGAAAATGGAGAATTCCCCGTTGTCCCCTCAAATTAAATTGTCCTCCTTCTGTTTTGTCTCTTCAGGGGGAAAACTGGCTATCCTGGATGTTTGAAAAGTTGGTGATTGTCATGGTTTGTTACTTTATCTTATCAATAATCAACTCCATGGCCCAAAGTTATGCCAAACGGCTGCAACAGAAGATGTACTCTGAAGAAAAAACCAAATAAGCTTGGAAAAAAAAACCCTTGGAAGGGGTTTTAGCAGACATGAAAAATAACCCATCTTTCCATAAGTTTAAAAATCAGCGTTATTCAAAACGGGGGAGAACTTTTTAACATCAATTTTCAACCATAAAAAGTTTTTCTTTAATTTTGAAAGTAATTTGGATTTAGAGCAGGCGTTTCATTGACAAACTTATAAATGTTAAGGTAAGGTATCAATGCTTTACATATCTGAGTTGTATGATACAGGATGGACAATGTGATGTTAAATGGAGTTTAACACAAATGCTGTCCACCCAAATTACTTCCAAAACTGATTATTTAATAACTCTCCATTTCCTGATTTAACTTCAGACTGACCTAAGGGTAAATTTTTCCTTTAAGGGTGGCTCTTTTGCTTTTTTCATACCTTTCAAGACCATTAAAATGTATATAAATGAATACAGACTGGATACAAACTGTTGCATGTCCCTCATGGTAAGGCAATTCCATCTGAATTCTCCAGTGTCCCATTGCATTGCACGTGCTCTTGGTTGGAAAAGCCACCCTCTAAACTTCATGATGTTAGCAGAGATGATTGATGTCAGAATGCTGAAGCTGACGTTTTTTATTCTGTATATTTAGAATGAAGTTAAGATAAAACTTTATAAAGTCATCTTTGATCATTCCAGAATTTCTTGTGTCAGTCTTTTTAAGCTGTTTCTTTTCCTCTCCACCTTTGTATGCCCACTTTCTTTTGTTTCTTTATTAAGCCTTAATCCCATGAATTGCATGCTTTACTCATCCTTCCTGCACAAATGGTGCTGAAGCCCTTTGTTCTTCTTTTTTTTTTTTTTCTTAAGAACTTCTTACTTAGCAGCAGGAAGCAGAAAGTGTATCTCTTGAGGTATGTGTCACTGATTAAAATAGGCAAGTTAAGCAGCCAGTGATATTAGTTATCATAAATTCTCCTCAGATGTTTCCCACTGATCACAGCACCGTGGGCAGCGAAGGAGAAGAGAGGGGGGAAGAGTAAAAGATTCCAGAAGGGATTGATGTGAAACCCAGCAGTGATGCAGAGAACCTTAGAGAACCTTAACCTCAGGTTTTTAAAGTCAGGTATTTTTAGAACAGCCAGGAATCAGTGCGTGTCCCAGTTCCACCGGACATGAGCAGAGCCAGGATTAAAATGGACCTTTTCCCTCTTTAGCAAGTAGGTATCTGTTCCTCTGCTACTGTGTCTGTATCACTAACGATTTTTGAACTCCTGTTTTTAATTTTTGTCCTAGGGGTAAGTAACAAGCATTAGCCTGACTTTCAATTAGTGCTATCAGAAGGTGGCACAAAGCAGGTTAGACTCTGCTCAGGGGGGATTTATCCCTGCGATAGTCTAGGGCAGATCTCCTGCCAGGGGTGAGAATCTGCATTTTGTCCAATCCTGCCTGAATGTCCTCTTGTGTTGCCAACCGTCGTGACATCTCCATGGCTGTACCATCCTGTCGGATAGCTTATCAGACTGATGTTGACTGTTGGATCTCATGGCAACAACAGTCGGTAGGCTGTCTGACATTTTGGTATCTCTCATCTGACCGTTTGCTCATCCATCTCCAGCTGTTTCCATTCAACATCAACAGCACATCAGTGTTTTTCAGTTTAGATGGAAATGGGCTCAGGAGCCATGCAGTGCAGCAGTCTACATAAGAAACACCTTCCCAAGTTGCATCTCAGTTGTGTGTGAGGTTTGTAATGTTTCTCCTCTATGCTTCAGTATATATGTAACTTTAGACAATGTTGCTGGATCAGCAGGGAGGCTTTAACCAGGACTTCTCTCAGTAGGGCTGCTGACTAGATTAAATTTAAAAGCCTACAAGATAGTTAGAAGCACAAAGGCCATTTGCTTGCCCCTGTTGCTTTTTAAAAGATGAACATTGCTTCTTAAATCTTGGCTCTAGCAGCTTTTTCACTTTTTGGCCTCAATCCTGCCTTTGAAAATAACATAGCAGAGACCTTGTTCCAATACAGTCCCATTCACATTCAAAACATCAGGGCTCTGTTTGACACTTCATTTTTTGCAGTCTACCAAAACTTTATTTTTGCTCTTTGTTAGAGATCACATCAGCTGCTTAGAGCTGTTTCAATTTTCTTCAGGGTGCTTGGATTAGTGACACAACTGTTTGCTGCTTTCCCCACTTTTAGTGGCAGCCTTTTTCCCTCAGTTCTGCCATTGACCTTAGGGACACTGGTATTTACATGCACAGTTCTGGTAGTGTCTGAAGGCTTTTTGTGAGAGTAAGTAAAATTTATGCCACATAGAGCCCCCTGTGTGTTGTCAGACTGAAATGAGGAGACTAAGTAAAAATTACAAAAACCCTCTTCCTAGAGCTTGAGCCTGTAAACTACCTTTCTAAATGCTTTAGTGGTCTCCTCATAATTATGACTCCTTGCCTACTGAAAAACCACCAGACAAATTGAAATCTTTCTCCCACTTATTTCAATATGTATTTACATACATGTAGTGCAAAAAATAGATACCTGTTGTTCTACAGCTCCTGTTTGTACATGTCCACTCCAATAAGCTCTGCTGTTGTTTTGAAGCTAACATTATTTAAAGAAGGAACTGGTCATTCTACTTGCTTCTACCTGTTCAGCTGCTGAGAGATAATAGGACTTGGTAAAAAGGTAAAACATAATAGAAATGCAAGTTATGCAAACCTAGTGAGATTTGCAAATGGATAGTTTGATGATGGTTTAAATAAACAAACAAGTAACTGTCTCCTGGTGTTTATTTCAGCTGGATTGTTTCCATTTCTGTATATTGAGCTTGGTTGATACACTGGGAAGCCTGAAGCATTCCACAGTGAGTGTGAGTCGAGAGGTTAGATCTGCAGTTGCATTTTGTGGCTCCAGAGAAGGACCCAGAGCCTTTAGCATTTCATCTGAAAACGTGTATTTTGCTCCCTGTAATCCAAAATTTCCTTTTGTTGCACATCTTCCGTTCCAGATTGGAGCAGCCAGTCATCTAGCTCAAAATGTGTTAGAGAAGAATCCCAAGGGAGCCCTGGTGCAAGAGAAACAGTCTTAGCATGGATCAGTATTTTTAGCTGATTCTTCTTGCAGTTCAGACACTGAATAAAGTATCTTGCTTTTTTTTTTTTCTTGAAATTACTGAAAATCACACAGAATTAACAGCCCCATGTTCATGGTAACCAACTAATGTTTGGTTAAACGTTGGGCTGCAGCTGATCTCCTCATTCTGTCCCAGCCTCCTGCCTGCCCTGAGAATTGTGCCTCACCAACCCTGGACTGTGAAGGCTGAGATGTCAGCACCCAGGCCTGCCCCTCTGCCCTGCAGCCACCACATACCCCGTCAGGGCAAGAATTGTACTGATGTAAGCAAAGCTTAAAGTGTCACACTGCTCTGTGCCAGGCCCAGCTAAGAGAAAGGCCCTGTCACATCACATCCTCCAGTTCCACACTTCCCATGAAAACCATCAGGAAACTTCCTGCTCACTGTCTCTTACCTCCAGCTCAGTGTCACCCCGTGTTTCTTGTTAAAGCAGCTCCCTCTGAAATCACCCAGCTGCCTGTTCATGCTAAAAGATACTTGTCATTAATACTTAAAGATGGCTTAATGCTGTTCCAGAAAGTCCTTCCCTGATGTGCTTTTGGGTTTCATTATTTAATTTGTTAGAATCAGCCTCCCCTCACTGCAGGCAGTGCTAATTGCAGGCAGAAATGCTGAGGATGTTTCCCTGATTATCAAGCACAAATATAAATATTAGTGAACAAAATTGATTGCAGGTGTAAAAATAAGTGGTGATTGGGTGTGTTCTTTGGAGGTAAAAGTAATTGACTTTGAAGCACATAGTTAACAAATACTTTGTAATCAGCAGGTAAAAGGTTGAATGTAATTATGTACAAGGTAATTGAAATTGCTCTTCTGAGATTTAAAATTCTGGGTTTTTTTTTTTCCCCTGTAAATTTGGGGGTTTTAAATTCTTTTTTAGAGAAGAAAAAACAGGAAGTACTTTGCCCAGCCTGCTCCAGACTGCAGCATAAGTGGAGTGTGAAAGTTGAAGAGCAATAGTCAGGGAGAGCTTCCTGCTGGGCTGTCACCCACCCCTGTGGAGAGCAGGCTGAGCCAGGTGAGGGTTTAATTGCTGTGACCTCTTCAGGAAATGGGAGTGAAGGAATCTTCCCTGTGAAACACCCTGCTAATGTATTCAGACCTAGACTGAGGGTAAATACTAGCATATGCTCTTACAAACTCATTTTTTAAAGGACTATACTGAAAAACTCTGAGCCTGCTTTGACTTTCCTAATTCAGGTGACTTGAGGGCACAAAATGCTAGTATTTATTTCTCCATCTGTTTCACTTGCTTGTTGGTGCATCCACTCAGCTTTTATAAAAAGCAGCAAAACACTGTTCTGGTAGTGGTGTGAAAGGGAGAGGCTGGAACAACCTGGCTCTGTTGTCAGAAGAGTAAAAGGAGCTCAGTGGCAGAAACTGTCATCAATACAAGAAGTCTGGTTATGGCACCTTTCATGTAAAAGCAAATGGGAAGAGCCCAACAATCTGGGTTGGGCTTCTTGGCATGTGTCAGGAATTCAGGAAGGTGGTATTTTGGTCAGAAAACTCTACTTTGCTGAAATGTTAAGAGAAGAGGCTGTTGAGCTGTGAAGTCTTTCAGCCTGTTCACTGGTAGTGATGTTCAGTTGTGGTAAAACAAATGTGAACCTATTAAATGGGCCAAGGTTTGTTTTAGTTTGCCTTTAACACTGTCTTTTATTGTGCTTTTATTATTATTCACTCATGGAATGATTCAAAGACCATTGACTCCAGTAGCATTAAATCAAAGGTCATCTTTCTTTAAACCTCATTTGACGAGCTGTTCAGATATGGGTAAGTAAGTGCTGTATCTTCCGTGTTGGAGGGGAGTTACTCCCAGCTTAATTGTTCTTCTGGTTTCCCAAGAAGGTTAAATGAGCTGGTAATAAGGAAACTGGCTGCTATTTCCTGATGAAAGGCAAGAGATAGGACTTGTCAGCTCAGTGCATTGTTCCCTGCTCTAACTGCCCTGTAGCCACACCTTTCTCCAGTGGCCTCAGAAGCTGCTTTTCTGACCTTGTAACAAGTGTGAGTTGGTGCTTTTCTCTGGTTGCTGCTGTGCTATTCCTGCTTGAGGGGTCCTGGCACAGAGGAGCTGTTTAATACATGTGACTTAAGGCATAATCCACCATTTTGGAGTTTTTTTAAAATGCCAATGTCACAGGTCTGGTTCTGCCTCCTTGCGAGAGGTGGTTGGAACTGTTGGTTTCCTCGTGGCCTCAGCAGTGTGTCATTAGCTGCTTTGTGCTCTGTGGGTGTTGCACTTGCCTCAAAGATCTCTGAGATCTAGGTAAATTCTGTGAACTGCACTCAAGTGTTTGTTAGCCTAGTTTGACACAGGCTTGTGACAACAGTTAGGATTGATGACATCAGTCTGTAGTCATTATTGCCTTGCTTGGGTGCCAGCTGCTCTGTGTGACATTGCTGAGCTCTAAAGGCTGGTTACTGGAAGGGGCATCCACCTGCTGGAAGAGTCAGCCAGAGCTCTAAGCTACTCGAGCCTGGAGAGGTTAAACTCAGCCTTGAACCATTACATAAAGAAATTAATGAAGAGATCAGCTGCATTTCCTAAAGCTTGTTCTTTCTGCAGTCACTGACCTTGTGGTACCTCTGTTTTCCATCCATATTGTCAGGCAAGAAACTGGCAGTTCTCTGGCAGAAGCTGCTGCTAAATATACCATGTACAAACTCTGAGGTTCACACGTATGGGTAGAAGCCAATTGAGTTTTTAGGGACTGTTTGTGCCTTTCCTGAGACTCCAAGTTTCTTCCCATCTGTAGAAAGGCTTGAAAAAGTAGATTTGTGTGCTCAGCATTTCTTTTCTGTCTCTGAAAGAAGCTGGACCTGCATAAAAAGAGAATACACATTTAGATTTACAACATCATACCAATCTAGTCATGTTCACAAAATCCTTCTGGTCTGTTTCTTGTTTGCTGCAGCTGTTTTCCTGAGAGCTGTAATACTTAGGATCTTTTTGTAACAACAGATTTTATTTCTCTGATTTGTTGATTTTTATGTCTCACCTCAGCCCAGCTGACCTCTCGTGACACAGAGTCACATGCATCTCTGTGTGTTGTGCAAGACTCTAGGTGGGGAGCAGCAAGAAAGAGAAACTTTTAAGATGCCTGAAGCTGGTATTTAGTTAAGTTCAAAGTAATGGATGCAAAAAATAATTTCAAAGCTATATTTCTACCAGATCTGTGCTAAAGCAATTGGTGATTTTAATCCTGTTGCCTCCCTTAACTTCTGTATAAACCTGTCTTAAGTACTTCTGCATGTGAGCAACCACCACCTGACAAATCACACTGCAGCATTTGTGCATGAACTAGAATTGCTCTGGCTGCCCAGGAGGAGCCTGGTGTTTTGAAGTGAGGTGTGGAAATCTGCTGTGCTATCCTGAGGCAAAACGTTTCAGCTGTGAGTGAGAGAGGATCATTCCCATTAAGTGAATAAGGAAAGTGTTGAAGTGTTTGGCAGACCCGAACCTAAAAGTCCTCCCTTAAAACTGTCACTGATGTCTCTTCTTCTTGTAGCCCTGTCTGCCCTTGGTGCTTAGTGATTTTTGGACAAGTTCAGCCCTGTTAACTGGAGTTTTGTTCAGATTGAACAGGTGTACTAAAGCAATTTCAGATTTCTTTTTTTAATGTAATTGAAGAATAAGCTCCCATTTCACAGGACACATGAGGTTTGTATCTGTTTTTTAGATAAGAAAACTTCCTTGTGAAAATACTGACTTTGTGGAGAAGCCTGACTAAGTCTTTGTAGAAGAAAAGAATATGAAAACCTGAGTTAATACCTGGTAGGGAGGGAACTGAAGCTTTCTTCCTGGGAGATGAGTATTTAGTTGGGTTTATGTTCATCAGTTGCCAAATGTATGTTTTAAACTGTTTTATCAGTTGCATTTGGTTTCTTCACTAAAATTTGGCCTAGGAAGGAGAAATTGTTAGTTTACAACTTCAAATAACTCCATAAATACAATTGCTGACTGGATGGCTCAGAATCAGGGAGCAGTAGAAGCTGAAGTGGCCAGTCCAGAAGGGGCTCCAGGAAAGCTGGGGAGGGGCTTTTCACTAGAGAGGGCAGTGATAGGACAAGGGGTCATGGTTTTAAACTGAAAGAGGGGAGATTTAGGTCAGGAACATCAGGAAGAAATTCTTCACCATGAAGGTAGGAAGGCACTGGGACAGGTTGCCCAGGGAAGCTGTGGAAGCCCCATCCCTGGAGGTGTTCAAGGCCAGGTTGGATGAGGCTTGTGCAGGCTGGTCTAGTGGAGGTGTCCCTGCTCATAGCAGGGGGTTTGGAACCTGATGATCTTTAAGGTCCCTTCCAAACCAATCTGTGATTCTGTGGAAGTGGGGTGGGGAAGAAATTTCCCAGTGTTTTCTTTGCAAGTGGCAGCAATGCCTGACAGCCAGCAGCCTTCCATGGAAATATGTATTCCTGAACTGTGTATTGTTCTGAGCCATCTGGAGAGCAGTAGCTCTGAACTATTGCCCAGCTCTCACCATACTTATTGAGGATACGATAATGAACAGCTACAGCTGCCCTTGCCAGCCAAGTACAGTCAGTATTTTATTACACCTTCAGTGTGTGGGATAAGGCTGCTTTCCATTTGGCTCCCTGGCAGTGTTCTGCTTACATGCTCCTGTAAATGATCTGTTACATATTGGAGGCTGCTGGGCAAAAGTTCAAATTAAATCATGCCATCTGACCACAATTACACCATTCTCAGGCAACTGAAGTGTGTTTTTGTGAGCCTTTAAATAAACATTACATTGTGCATGTAACTAAATATGTACAATAATTATTTTTGCAGAACACACCCATTTAAATGCAAATATACCATATAAGCTGGTATTTATTTCTCATCACATATAACTAGTGAAACAAAAGCTCAGAGCTCACTGAAGCTCAAGAAATGTTTATTCTGTCTTTTTTTTTTGTATTTACCAGTGGCTTGTGGTTAGTTTCTCTACTTGCTCTTTTAAAATAGGTATCTTGGCCTAGAGAAACTCCTTATCTTACTTTTTTTTCCTACCTTGTGGTGCAACATTCAGTATTGTAAACTTTTTGCTTTTAAAAGTAGCAAACAAGAAGGTTTCTGCAACCTGATTCACACAGATAAGTAGGGAGGCCTCTGCCTTTCTTTTAAACCACTAGACCCTCTTAAAAGTTCCTGTTCAGAATCTCTCAGGCTTGTATGACAACCATAGGGTGAAGGTCTAGACTTTTTCCCTTATCTTTGACATGGATTCTATTTATACCTCCAAAATTTGGCTTTAAACTTCCTAATGAGCAGAAGCAGCCTCTCTAATCTCTGCTCCCAGCCTATCCTCACCTTTGCCAGTGCCCTCCCTAGGGCTGGCAACGGCATCTGAACCACCCCCTGGTCAGGTTTCTGGGAAGGGGTTAAGCAGGTTCTGCTGATTCACCGAGGTAGGTGACTCACTCCCCCAGCCGGATGGAGGGGAAGTGACTGTCTAGAGGGAGAGGATTCACACAATGTGAAATCAGAAGGGACCATTGTGAACTTCGAGTTTAACTGAAAGAACCGGAAAGGCTCTATGGTTAAAAATCAGGATGATCAGCTCTACATCCAGGCGGGTGAAAAGCTGTCTGAGTGGCCAGGGTGTCCTCTGGAGCGTGGGCAGAGGTGGGGTAGGAAGCCAGAGGCAGGAAGCTCCACGAGGAGGAAGCCTATGCTGGGATTTGCCTCCCTGGTAAAGCTTGAAGGCAGCAGAGGAAAGGCAGCAGCTCAGTTCCTTCTGGAAGACTTTTGTATCAGATCCATGAATCATTCCTGATGATTCTTGTGCAGTTTTATAGTGGTGTCCAGCAAAAGGTGGACTTATTTAAAGTACACTTTGACATCTGAGAGTACTGCCTTTTGCATGTTTGGTGCCTCATTTCACAATATTTATCTAAGCTAAATTTATTAACAAACACAGAAGGAAATTAGTTGTGCATTCAATATCCTTTTGTACCCTGATATTTCCCAGTAATGTATCAGCTGGTGATTTAAGCATAACTTCCTTATTGATGAAATCCTAGCTGTTGTGGAATCCACAGATATTTTTTTTTGCCCTTAATCTTGAGCTGTTTCAGTTTGGTAAACTGCAGGTAATCCTCTTTAAAAGCCCTTAGATATATACACTAAGATTCTGTCCTTTCTGTTCATACACTCAGCCTGACTTTGTAAATAGCAGTAAGTACTTCAGTCTGAATAAATTATATCTATGACTACATTTGTGCCCTGTCACTTGCCAAAGTTATTGTGTTAAACTATTTGTAACAGGTTAATTTTTGTTCTTGTAGGGGTTTCTGTTTGTTTGTTTGGGTTTTGGGGTTTTTTTTTGTGGCCAAATAGAAGTTCCCCTGTTCATTAAACAGATCAGCTATAGTTAGAGTCCTTGAATCAACTTCCAAGTGAGCTGCACCTGTCCATTACAAGAAACAATAGTGAGATTTGATGCATTGTTCCTTGCTTTATGGACATCCTGCTAGGTCAAGGCCACTGATTCTGCTGTCCCTGCCTCACTGAGCAATTGACTCGTGCAGACCTTTGATCAACCACATTAATTTTAATTTCTAATGAAATAAAGGCCCACTGCCAGGCTCAGACTACTTACATAATTAATTTTCTCAATAAGTGACTACTTTGCCTTCTCATGGAAGTGGAGATGATGAACACTTGATAATAACTATTAATTTCCTGTCATTTTGACCCTCTGCTCTCCACATCCTGGAGGGAAAAAAAATGGAGGAGTCCTGCCATAGATCAAAAAATGAAGGCTTAGTTTGGGAAAGGGTGTGAGAATTTCAGAACTGAGGTCAACAGTTAAAAACACTAACAGGAAGAAGTCTAGAGATGCCTAAAACAATCCCTGTCAATCTCTTTTCCAGAGCAATGAAAGGGATTATAACAGCTCATCCAACAGTTACACTTTTGTTTTCACCTCCTTTTTTTAATCTTTTGTAGTTTTGAGGACTCTGTGTTGTCAAAATTTGGCTGATGGTTGTGATCCTCT
>NW_009952560.1:2378783-2383021 GCF_000747805.2 Chaetura pelagica | reverse complement strand
AGGAATGTTTTTCTCTGAATTTTTCACTATGAACAAATCCTTACAAAAGGAACCTTGTGAAGCCTAATGAACCTATTGGCCTAGCTCTGTCTTTGAGCTGCTGAATCTTTCCTCTGTGTTTTCATATAACTAGAGATTAAATAAGGACATTTTTATTTTTGCTTTGGGTTATACATGTTATACATGTATTTCCTGATGCAGCCTAAATTCTGCCTTCAAATGTAAACAAACAAAACCCCCAAATATCCTGCTCCATTAACTAAAATTGACTAAGCCATAAATAATAAATATATATATAAAGATATATATAAAGAATGGGTAAATGGGTCTATGTCATTCATAGGTGCAATAAGCACTTGCTGTATTTGCTTCATGTTCAGAATTCTAAAAGCACAGAGATAAGGTTCTTTCTGCAATAAAGTTACTTACTGATGCAGCAGCACAATAATTCATTGCTCTCTTCTTTCTGAGAGGACTTTCAAAATTCTCTCGTACCTGTTCTGTGGAACAATGAGGAAGAGTGTGCACTCCTGGGACTTGGTAATTTTTTCAGACAGAGTTACCTATTCTCATTCTGAGACTGAAGAAGTTCTGATATCTGTTGAAAACACCAGGGAAAATTATTTCTATGTTGCTGAACATCCTGTGCCTTTTGCAGAAGGAAGAATCTCACCATACTGTCTCCTTCCCTGACCCTTTGTTCCTTGTCTGTGCTGTTTATCTTAACTTCTTGTGCAATCTTTCCTCCTTTTTTTTTTTTTTCCTTGTGAAAATACCCATGATAAAAACAATGGCTGAAACTGACAAAGAAAACAGCACTAGAAAAGCCTTTTTGATTAGAACAGTTCCCCAGCTCTGAGCTGCCAGGAAGTGATGGAGTGAAAAAAATATTAAACAACACAAATAATATTCTATAATCAAAGTTATAGGTAGTTTTGAATTTCAAAACAACTCAAATTTTACTGAGCAGTAAAGGGCTTGGAGTGTGGCTGGACAGTTGAACTAATTGTCTTCCCCTTTTGAGAAGGAGTTCCTGAAACAGGAATTAGAGCAGCTGAGTGAAAACAGAAAGCAAACCAGACTGAGCTGTTGGTCTGCAAGAACAACACTGTCAAAATATTTTGTCATAAATGTCACTTTTTATATGAAAAGTTATTTGGTATGTTTACCCTATCTGCTTTCTCCTCTTTTCCTTTTGTGTTCTCCCTGCCCACCCAGGAAGCAGTCTCATTCCCCTGTATATTTAATGATTTCACCAATAGAGCACCAATATAGCTCTTAACTTACAGAGATAATTCTTCTGCCTGAACTAGGACTAGACTCTAATGTGTGCTGACAGTTGCCCTGCTGCTAACAGGCAGTTGAAACTTCTTTTGGAAGGCATGAAAGATTACTATTTCCTGTCTACAAGCTACCATGACATTCCTCAGGACCCACTCTGGCTTCCATTGACACAACCACCCTGCTGGTGACCAGCTCTTCCTAACGGGTGTATTTGAGCAATGGGGAGCTCAGCCCAGTCCTTACCTTTTCTTCAGATCCAGTCCTACAGTTGCTTGAGTCTTGTCTTGAAGCCTGTTTGCCATTCCTGGTGTTGTGTGTCCAAACTGCTTTGAGAGCAGGTGCTCCAGGGGGGATTCTGGTGCTTCTGTACCTGGCTTGGACAAAAGCAAAGAGGTAAATGACACCAGGAAAGGAAGCAGAGTCAGGCAGGGTGTCTGCTGTGCTCCAACTGCAGTCTGCCAGAGTTCCATGGTCACTTCTGCATCTACCTGGCATGAATCTACACTAAACCTAAAGGGAAATGATGGGATTTGTCCCCTTGTCAAGGGAAAATTCCTTGAGACTGATGATTATCTTTTAAATTTCTGTTATGCCTATTTAATAGTGGGATTATTTCTATTGGAGAACAGTGTGACACGGGGGTAGGATTGGCAAGAATTCCACAAGCTCTCCCTGCCATTAAGTGAAGAAGCTCCTAGAGGCAGAGGAAAGCTCAGTGTTACAACATAATCCTTAATTGTACTGTATTCCTTTTATTTTATAAGCACCAAGGCTGTGCAGTCTCCTGCCGGCTGGTGCAGCTGAGTGGTTCCAGGCTGCAGCTTCACGGCGGCACCACCTTGTGGTCGTGGTAACATTTGTGGGGGAAAAAGAGCCTTATTTCTTAAATTGACTTTTGAAATGTCACCATCTATATTTTTTATATTGTCTTACAGGCTCTCCCATCGGGAATCTACCAGCAGTTCTCCTCCCAAATCTGTTTAAAGAAATACAAAGTTAATAAAAACAATATCTGCTTCTAACTTATAGGAAGAAGAGCAGGAGGTGTAGTTTTGCCTGTGGTTTGCAGATTAAAAATAGCCAAGACTTCTGATGTGCTGTAGGGATTTTCTTTTCAGTTGGAAGGTAAGACCACTTGAAAACATAGCCCAGTGAAATGTCCAGAAAAGCATCAATTCTTTATAATATCTAATATTACTTGAGGATGACAGAGGAAAATTAAGAAGTCTTCATACCTTTTTTAATTTAAAGATGGTTCAAAACTTCTGCTGTTTTGTTAAGGTCCTTAAAGTAGAATTTAGGTCTTAGTTTGCTTTAAAAGAACAGGTGGCAAGACTATTGTCTCTTAGTCAAGAGGAGCTTGGATTGATAAGTCTGATACATTGCATTTTTATCAATATCAAAGCATTCTTAGGCAAAGTGGTGGGCAAACCTGAAACTGGAGGATCAGGAATGGTTTACTACTTTAGTCAAGCACACAGGTAATTTTTAGCACACAGTAGTTCATGATAGTTTAAATGCTGAGAGAGAGAGAAAAACCCTTCTATACAGACTTTCTTTATTAAAAATCTCCAAGTGCCAAAGATTTTGTTCAAACACTTAGCTATGGGACATAAAAAATTTATTGAAAAATACCTATTTATTAGATGTAATAAATATGAATAATACCTGCTCATATGATTATATTCAGTTCTTACTTTTCTCACACACACCGATTACAAGACTGAAAAGAGCTACAGTCCAGTAATTTATAGATTTCAGGAAGTTGATGGAGGGTTTTCCAGTGCTGGGTTCTTTCAGGAAAGCTCCAGTTCAGACCATTTCCAAAAAATCAAAGGATGGTGTAACTGGAGATAACTTGTTCCAGAACTGTGAAGCTGTCCAGGAAATCTTCCTCTTCTATTCCATGTTTAGTGTACTGGTGAATATAGGCTCTGTGTGTTGAGATCACAGTAGGAAAATGGGTCGGATGTTAGAAATCAGTGAAATCACATTGTATAGTTGTTAAAACAACTTCAACTGAAGATTGGGCTTCACCAGTAACCATGCTGGGTAGGTACTACTGTGCTCTCTTGAACTCATTTTGTAATTCTTACTTATTGATAAGTCATGACTTTTTTTTTCTTTTTTTTTTCTAATAGCTTTTCTAACTTTGTGGATTGCTTAAGGAAAGAAAATTACAGCTGGCAAAGCTGGGCTAACTGGGAATGGAAGGAGAAGTGATTAGTAAATGAGAAAAGGAATTTGTAGATTTGAGATGCAAAGCCTAAACCTGTGTGTGGGGGAGAGCTTGCTTCTCATCACTGGTGTTTCTGTAGCAGGTGGGAAAACCAGGAGCTGAGATAGTGGAAGCAGTTTCTTTCCTTTTGGCTATTAATTGCAGAATCCCTGTGCTAAAAATTAATCTGCTGTGACATCCGGTAACCTTGGCTTCATGATGATCAAGGTAAAGGGGCAACTATTTTCTAGGTTTCTTGGTTCTACAGAAAAATCAAACTAATAGCATGGGAGCCTTAGTAAACACACAAGTCCCCTAGATATTTCTGAACTGAGCCAGGAACTTGTTTCCTGGACTGTGCAGCATGTCTGTACACACTTCAGAAACTAGATGCTCAGTAATAAAAGAGTTTTCTGTGTTATTTTTAGAATGGTCATACTGGAATGCACTAAATTTGGGGGGGTTTAGTACTGAGAAAATAGTCAAACTGACAGCACTAGAATATGTGGTCTCACTTATCCACAGAACATAAGAAGCCCTGTTCTGTTCCTCACCCTGCCATCATATTTCAAGTCTAAAAATGTTTCCACCTAAAATGCAGGGACAGTCCTCATGCTTATTCCTCACTGCTTTGCTGAAGGACTGAGCTGTATTTACAATGATCTTGCTAATACTGGAGATATTGGCAGCTATAAATCAAGGATCAATGTAATTGTTTTCACTTACTTGGAAGCAA
>NW_009952560.1:2373432-2378731 GCF_000747805.2 Chaetura pelagica | reverse complement strand
TGCTGACCAAAGAAGCTGACTTTTCATACTTGTTAAATGCTCTTGGTGTTTTCCATGCACGAAAAGCATCCTGAGGGTTTAGCCATGATGTATATAATGAGGGATCTTGGAAACTTCCTGCAGCAGAAATAAGAGAGCCCTTTGTGACAAAGGTAAAGCTACAAGCTCCTACATCTTGGTCTCAGTAGTGCTGTGTGACCTGATCACTGCTTGACAGATCAATTCAGGCCTTGAAATCTGCAGTGTTCAGCCTGTTGAAAATAGAACTGATTTCAGCAGATTCTTCAGACTCTCTAGACACATACTCTTGCCTTGGTACTTCATCTGCTATGTTCACCACTCCACAAGTGGCTAAATATATTTTCAGACAATATAGCCAAGAATTTTACCATATATACAAACTTCAGTCTCCTCCTCCTTTCCTGAAGTGCTTCAGGAAACACAGAGGGCTCAGTTGTAAACACAACAGCCCTCAGCAACTAAACAATGTGGCCTTGGACATGAAAATGTTTCTAGAGGGAATATTGACCTTATTACTGAAATGTGTGGCCTTGGGGTTTTTTCCCTTTCATCAGATATGGATGCAAAGAAAACAGAGATGTGAAGCATGAATCACTGAGGTGTCTGGTGTTTCTCCTTACCTAAGTCAACACTGTGTAAATCTTTTCCTCGCAGGATAACCAGGTTGGCAATGGAAGTATTGAAATGTGGGGGCTTGTTTGTGGAATGACTGGAGGGGATGGAGGAGCCTGGACGTGGTGGTTTTACTTGCCAATCAATACCTATGAGATTTTTTGGGAAAAAAAAAAGATACAAAAGAAAGTGAAATTGTAATGAAATACAGAGTCAGACTAGTTGAAGAGTCAGATGGTAACTCAGTGTCCCCACAACTGAGATTATAGCAGGGTTTATAGTTTCTGCATGTTAGTTAAGTAGCAATTATGCAATTCTTGGAGAAAACAGTGCTAATCCAGCAGTATTTGCCTGGCAGTCACTAGTCTCACCAGAGAAAATGGATACTGGTTTCTATACTTAGCCATCTGCCAGCCCATGCTTTGCATAACTGGAAGCTAGACTGAATGCCCCATGTAAATGATATGGGAGAGCTAAGTATGATTTTTATTAGAAGGTTTAAAAAGAAAAAGCACAGCAGACCTATCCAAGGAATGTTCCAAACGAATCATGTAAATTAAGTGCAGGGCCAAAAACTGTTGGTTTACTTTGTGTATTTTCTGATAGTTATAATTAACTGGGATGTCTGGGAGCACAGGAGCAAGCTGTGGCAGCTGAGTGGACAGTTAAAGGAGCAGCTGGTTATGGAGAAGCAAATTCCTGCTATCTGAGGGCAGCAACTCTCTCCTGAACTGACTAAAGCCAGGGAGCTCTACAAAACAATAAGCTTCATTTCAGCTGTAAAAATGTGTGCTTCAAGTGAGAGACACTGGAAGAGAGTAAAAGCTTTTTACCTTCCTCCATTTTAGCATTGGCAATGAGCATCTGCCTTAAATGTTTGATGAGTCCAGGCCAACTGAAGGTGCTGTAAGCCAGGGAGTCCTCAGGCATCTGAGGTATGTTACGAAGACCCAACATCTTGAATTCAGGATGTGGAACTAATGTCTCCATTAAGTCTCCTGAAAAAAGAAATCAACAGCTGCTCGTGTTTGACAAGAATACTGCATAGGCTTGCTAAAATAGAAGAGTGTGAGGAATTGTACAAATATCTAGCAATTTAAGGTAAGAAACCAAGCCAGATATATAAGTTTAATTTAACACACATCAGACAAAAAAATGCAATCTTGCTATGTACTGCTGTGTTCCATACAGGCAGGCTAGTAGCTCTTATTTTACAATTTAGACTTCTCTCACTTTGTAGCCTGGCTCAAAAGTCTCAAAGACCCTCTGCACTGCTAGAGAGATTGACAGACAGATGTGAAAATGTAATGTTATGAGCAAAACTCTGGGCAATATGGGTAACTTTCTCTAATCCCTTAAAGATACAGAAGTCAGCCTGTCTTCTGAGAGCTAAACACAAAGCTGCCTTTTTGTTTCAGTATATACAAACTTCTAATCTAATGTGAAATGTAAAACTCAGTCCAAATCAGTCCTGTACAAATTTTCTCTGAAGTGTAAATAGGCACAAGGGTGTCTGCAGGCATCTGAAAAAGGAGAAACTGAGTTCTTTTGGTAAAGAATGAAACCAGAGGCTGGGGGATCTATTTTTAGCTCTGCTACAGAAGTGGGATTGAACTTCTAATTTAGTCTTTTGCTTCACACTTTTCCCATCTTAAAACTTGGGATGTATCTGAATACTTGAGTGAGGAGACTGAAAAACTTCACACCCTGAATTGATTGCAGGAATATGTGTGAGAAGGCATCAGGCAGCTAAATTATAGTTAAATACCTAATGGGTTTCTGCTGTAATGGGAGCCACTTTCTGCTGTGTAAACTGGCTGCAAAACACTCCCCAGCTGATGTGCAATGACTTGATTTACATCCCTGAAGGAGATTTGTTTAATGTTCATCAGCTGAGCACAGATCTTGTGGATGGCATCATTTTCATGAACAAGAAGGGCATCTGAAGACCGATACAGGTGGGACAGAGTCAAAACAGAGTTGTAGTTTTGAACAATGACCTAGAAACAAACAAACAACACACACAAATGAGAATCAAACCATTTCTTTCTAGTTTATAGTCCTCTGGGTACTGTCATTTCCTTGGTTATGATTTAGGACATTGTTCATTTCCTTTGGCAAAGTGTGGAATAAGGTCAGGAGCTAGAAGGCATTTTTCATGGAAGGAGAGCAAGACCTGTGAAAACCATGTTATCCTTCTCAGTTCATACAAACATGTAGAATAAAACCTGTCTGGGAACTGATGATAATGCTGAGATACTGTCACAACAGATCTCTATTAACTAATAGAGCTTCTCATGAAACCACACTATACTTTATCACTTATATTATCAAGAACCAAATATTAGACAGACAGTTCATTAGCTCAGTTTCTGTCTGTCCTGTCTGAACTTTAAAAAAATAAAATGTATCTCTCTTCTAGTTTAATTTACTTTAAAAGTAAACAGTTATTATAAACTTGTAGAATATCTCTGGGAAATACAATATTCACCTCACCAGTGCTATAGGGCCAGATAACATGGTTTAGTATAAATGAGGCTGGAAAAGCATCTCTTAAACACTGGGTGACAAATGCTCCCAAGCCAGATCCTGTCCCACCAGCCATGCTCATGATTGTGAAAAATCCACCCAGTCGATCACATTTCTCTGCTTCTTTTTGTACCAGATTCATTATTACTTCTTTGTGTCTAGGCCCGTGAACAGAGTAACTGTTGAATAAAAGACAAAACAGCAGACGTGGCAGGTTATATCAGAGCAGGAGTCTAGACAGCTCATTAGCCTCTACTGCAGCAATTGTCCATACCCGTTTGCCCAGTTGTTCCCAGACCCTTGCTTCTGACAGAAGTGGGACTGATCATCATATTTCCAGTAGCCAGACCTGGCAGCTATTGACAGTGTTTGGCTGATTACTTTAGGTTCCATGTCCACAAGCACAGCCCGGGCAACAGTTCCTGGATGGAAAGAAAAATGAAACAGAATAACGTGTGAGAATAATAGAACTTCTTAACATAAGATAGATGGGCTTTTAGCACAGCCCAAATTGTATCCCTCCCATCCACAAAAGCCAAACTATGAACAGGACTGTGCAGGCAGGTGCAGAAAGGAGGCCTTGGCAATGCCCTGGATTTCTTGACAGCCATCTGTCATTCCAAAGAAAAATATGAACTCTAGAGACCATAGATCTTTTTGGAAAGGAACCACTTAATGTGCTTGATAACACCAAATTCAGATCCTCTGGATCCTACTCCATGGTAGGATCTATCTACAGTAGAAAGTGCAGACATTTGGAAGGAATGCCTGAATGCATGTACGTGTGCTTAGTTTTCAACTGGCAGGTTCTGCAGCCTCAGATGCTTCCCTGTGCTGTGACTTTGCTTCCATGGCTGTTAGTGATGTTGTGAAGGCAGACAGAGGGTTGTGACAATTCTGAAGACTGAAGGTAAAACTCATCCTTCAGTGGAAGCTAAAAGGCTTTTATTATTTCTGTACTCTTATCTATGTTAGGCTGGCAACCAGACTGTCTGTGGGAAACAAACAACTGCTGTACCTCCAGATTCCTCCTCACTGAAAAAACGTTCTTGGCAAGCATCATGGTAGGACTCATTCTCCTTCTTGGAACACAACCCATGTGTGCCATGGACATCACCACAGATAGCATTGAACACCTCGTGGCCAATCTGATTGCCACACTGTCCAAGCTGGAGTGTGACTATGGACATCCTTATTCACCTTGTATTTAAGCCTGAAAAAGAGAAGTATGCCTTTAGTCACTGTGGAAAAGAAGAGGGGGTTGGAAGTTCTGATAAGTAGGCTTCTCATTAGTTTTGCAGGTTTTGAGAGCCTCTAGTGAGAAGGAAAAGGCTATGGTACAACCACCAGCTATTTCTGGAGAAAAAGAGACTGTCAGCACTTTCTCCTGACCATCAGAAGGATGCAGATGGCAGTTTACAGGGAATCAGTCTGTTTACTTTTGCTATACACCTGAAGGGAGCTGGAACCAACCACACAGCAAGCAAAGTCTCCAGCCAACTTGCAGGATTAGGTTGTAAAAGCATTACAAGAAAGTACCAAATGCCTTTAGAAATGTGAAGCCAGTTCAAAAATCCATCTGATTTCCAGTCCTGCACCGTGATGGGCCTGATGCCAAAAGCAGCCGAGGTGACAAAGGGCTTCCCTAGAGCATTCCCCCTGCTTCCACCACAGACAGCAGCCTTTTTGATTCAGCACCGGTAGGTTTTGGCATCTTTTTTCTCCGCTCAGCGTTTTGCTGTAGCTCTGCTCCTCACTTTCCTGCTCTCCTTTTCGCAGAAAACAAGGTCAATTTTTTTGACCTCGCTTCATTATTCTGGGCTGCTCTTTTTCATTATCATCCCAGCTGTGCCAGGGCGCTTCTCTAACTGCGTTCCTGGGTAACTTCCAGCGCTTGTAACCTGATCCTGCCGCACTTTGCAGGCAGGTATGTGCTATTTTTGATTCCTGGGCCTGATTTCAGCAGCGCAGGCAGCCTGCACCCCCCCAGCCCGGGGCCAGCCGGGGTGTCAGGGCTATTTCTCACCGCAGAAAAATAAATAAATCTGTACGTTATTTTAAGAAAAGGCTGATGTCCGACCCGCGCGTGCGATGCCTATTGCGGGGTGTTCTCCTCGGGGCACTCGGAGCAGCAGCA
>NW_009952560.1:2344676-2371865 GCF_000747805.2 Chaetura pelagica | reverse complement strand
CCCGGTCCTGAGGCTCCCAGGGCTGCGGGGCCCGGTCCTGAGGCTCCCAGGGCTGCGGGGCCCGGCCCGGGGCTCCCAGGGCTGCGGGGCCCGGGCGCTGGTTCCCCGGGCTTCCCCCCCTCGGGGGCTGCGCCCAACTTGTAGCAGCTTTTATTTTTTTTGGGAAGTTTCGCGGCGGGTTTGCCGGCAGAAGCGCCGCAGCGGGTTGGTTTTTTGGTGTGTTGTGGTTTGTTTT
The DNA here is from genome assembly GCF_000747805.2 of Chaetura pelagica. NCBI lineage: Eukaryota > Metazoa > Chordata > Aves > Apodiformes > Apodidae > Chaetura > Chaetura pelagica. Next base: position 2,371,630 of record NW_009952560.1, on the reverse strand, counting down.
GGTTTTGTGGTTTTTTTTCTCCTTCTCCTCGTCACACGCTTTAACGTCAGGGCAGAAATGCTCATCTTTCTGGAGCTCGATAAAGTCGTTGCTCTAGCGGCAAAATTAAAAGCAGAGCGTTAAAATGCTGCCTTAGACGTCTGTGTGGATCAGCGTGCATCTCCATCTCATGCTTCCCTGAACTGTTCACCTTGTAATCTGTAGTTTATCATCTTGTGATCTTTATGTAGGTTCCCTTCAGGCTTTGGGGGAATTCTGTTACAAGATCTCTGCTTATATTTTTCTAGCTCTGCTGCTTTTTTATATTAAACATTTTCTGTTGCTGAAACTGCTACTGCATGCATTTTTTTTGCTATTTAAATACTTTCTTGGAGTTTTTGAGATAACTGGAACTCTGTACCCGTGCTGCATAGAAATCACAAGGACTTTGTTTGACAGCTGAAGGTTTGAACAGCATGCAGGAAAAAGCTCTGTCTGTCACCTCAGTAATCAATAAAGTACTTGGCCAAAACAGATGTTGCTTGCATCATACTGGTAATGTTGCCAAGAACAGGTTCTAAGGGAGGGTAGCAAGAAAGTTCTCTCTAATTTTCCAATAATTCAGTCTTAGGGAAGGATTAAAAAAATCACTAGTTATTGTGGATTTTAAAAAATTGCTGTGACTGACATTTTGATGGCACAACTGAGGGCACATTGGCAACTTAAGTTGATTATCATGTGCCTTTTGGCAAACAGATAAAGGAAGGTGAGAATGGACTTGAAATTTGAATTAGAAAGCAGGGGAAATGGTTCACTGAAAGTTATCTCTGGGCGTTGTACATGTCTTGTAGGGATCAGAAAGACATTGCAGGCAGTGCAGTTGAGATCATTAAACTGGAAGTGATTAAGGTGTAAGGTCTGGACTGTTTTGTCTGATCTGTGTGGTCCCTGGGAGCTGGAAGCCTGGTAGTAGTTGTAGTTTTGGATAGACACGGGCATTCCAGAAAATCTGAACAGTTGTGTAAATGGCTGGTTTACTTATAAGCCATACGGTTGGTTGCACTAATTATGGTGGATAAAAACAGACTTGTATTTTGTGTTTGTGATCAGTGAAACATTTAAGCATAGACTGAAGGAGTCTGGCCTTCCAGCCAGAACACCACTGCATTGCTTGGTTTTGTGAAGTGAGAAGAAATCCTGAAAATAATGGAATGGTATCTCAAGTGAATTTTGTTTCAGTTAATCCTGAGAATGAAAGTCATAGTTCACAGGGACAAGGAGAGCATGAGTGAGCTTTGCCAGAGCCATTGGGTAACTTGAGAAGTTGTTCTAGGAACGTGGTGGGTGTTTATTCTCTGTGTTTGCTGTATTTTTTTAAATTTGTTGGCATCTAAGGGTAGGGTCAAGGGCAGTTTTGGGGGTTTTATTGTGAAACAGATGTCAGTGAGCTGGATTTCTCTAACAAACATTATCAAGAGGACATGAGCTGGCAACTCTCTGACCTGGAAACAAACTTGAACTTTTGGACTCCATAATTGCTTGTTGTGCTAGTAGGTGGAACCAGGATTTAAATTCCCCTCTAGATCACCTGTCAAAATAAACCAGCCCCCGTAACCTTTAATGTTTAAATGGTTTAGAAGCTAGTGAATGTTTATCATTTCTTTACTTAGTGTTTTCACTTAATATTTTGAAATGCACTCCTTGGCTTGATCTGCTTTTTGCAGATCTCAGTGTTGTTTTTTTTTTCTTTCCAGTCCTCTGAATTTTACATAACCTATTCAGTCTATGGATTCTATTCAGTCTATGGATTCTAGGGTGTTTCTCACTAAATTGCAGGTTTTATTTTATGTACATTTCAAAATATATTTATACTTATAGATAAAAATACAAAAAGTATAGTTTAAAGCTCATTAGAAGCTTGTCCATTAAATTCCATTTGTATTCATTCTAGCTGTCTCCTTGGTTTGCACTCATTTTGCCATGTAGTGCCACAGTTACAGGGGAGTATTATCTTGCATAAGGGATCAAGTTGAACATTCTTTGAAGGAAAGATAGGATTTTAAGATTCGGATGGAAGAGCAAGTGCAAAGGAAAGTCCAGTACCTTAATATTTCTCACAGTCACATGGGGGGGTGTGAAACTGCTACGTCCAGTATTTTAGTGATTGAGAAACAATGCAGTCAGGAAACACGCTGATTCCCTGTGCCAATGTTTGACATATGTGGAAGAATTGCAAATCCCTCATGGAATTGTGTAGGTTTCTTATCTTTGGCTGATAATTTATTACACCTGAGCTTTAGGCTTATTTGATTATCTAGTATTCATTATCATTAAATAACTTTAGATGCATAAAACACATCAGTGGATTTATTTTGACACTGCTTTTTAAATTTTTTTCATAATTAATCTTCCTTCTACCCCTCCCATCCCCAGGGTCAGTTAAGTGAGAGCATGGACCATGGCGTCGTTGGCCAATATGACCTGTAAGTTGCTGCTAGAATGTTCTGTTTCCAACTACATAAAGCTCCTAATTTTCTTACATTGTTAAGTTAAATAGAACATCTTGTCACCCTTGTTCAATTTTGAGTTGTTTCTAGTAGTTTCACAATACCTTTACATTAAAATTTGTGAATTGTATCTTGAAATTAAACAATAATAATAAAAGAAAATCCTGGCAAAACTTGATGTTGTCTTTTAATCCTTGTTTTTCCCAACATTATCTATTGTACTGAATAATATTCTTTATAGTATCATTGTAATGCACTGTCTGCAGAACATTGTATGTTCTGTGCATTTGAGAAAGGCTCCAGTTGCATGGTACTCTGAAGCAGGTGAGAATTCAGAAGTTCTAAATTGATGCTCAGGAGACAGTTACCTTTAGTATGACTTCATTTCTAGATTTCCAGGTGGTTTCAGCCTGCCATGTTGTGAGAAGAAAGCTGTGAGAGTTAAAACAGTTCAGTTACATTTACTTTAGCAGATCAATCTGTTGGTGTTTTGCAGAACTGTAGCACAATTCAGAAACATCAGTAAATAATAGATCAGTCTTCTGTGGCACGTTCAGAGTTGTGTAACTTTTTTTGTTACACCTTTTTCTGCAAGATATTTATGTTCTAGAAGTCTTACCATGACTGCTGGGGCTGCTGAATGTGATCTGAAACTCAGCACACCTTACAGCCTTGCTTTTACTTGAGGTCCTGTAGGAATAGCTAAGTCAGTCTGAGGCTTTGGGCTTGTAAACTTGATTCTGGTGTAATAGAGAGATTTATTATGCATTAAAATGAAGCAAATCTTGAAACTGTAAATCCCAAAAATTAGCAGGTGATCTTTTCTGTGCAAGCTGCAACTTAGTGCTTGGCACAGACCTAAATGAAAGTTTTGATGCTGAGAATTCTAGTCACTCAGTTCTGTCATCTACACTCTGTGCCTTTCAGACAGTAATTTGCTTGCTTACTTTGGTTGGATCATTTTTGAGTATCAGGTAGTCTTATATTCTTGTTTTGGTTTTATCCAGTGGCATGGAACATTGTGAAAAATTTGAGATTTCAGAAACTAGTGTAAACAGAGGTCCAGAAAAGATCCGACCAGAGTGCTTTGAGTTACTGCGTGTGCTCGGCAAAGGTGGCTATGGAAAGGTAAGGAGCTCCTTTCTACAGAAGCAAACCCATTTCTCCAAAGGCAGTGAAAGTGCTCACTGTGCCTTTGGCAAAGCTTAATCTTGCCATCCCGTTTTCTGCTAAGTTCACTCTACCAGAAGGTGACCTCAGGGCTGCCAAGGCTGGTGTCCTGGGACTGAAGTCATTTGGTAGAACCTCACCAGCTGGTGGCAGCAGAAAATATCCCAAACTGGTTCTGGTGCCAATCACTAGCTCTTCTCCTTCAGGCAGCTTGCAGTTTGTAGGTGATTTCCTCTCTCTTTCACAAAACTTTGCTGTTCATTTGACTGCCCATGTGGTCATAACATGTGTCCTCTTGTGTGGTTGTGTAGGTGTTTCAAGTACGAAAAGTAACTGGAGCAAACACCGGGAAAATATTTGCCATGAAGGTTCTTAAAAAGGTAACCTCAATGTTCTGATTCCACTGCCATCTGAATTTTTAAAAAAACCTATCCCACCATTCAGCTTTTACATGAATACACTTTTTTTCATATGTGTAGTTGTTATTCAGGCACAGTTGGAATGAAACTTTAAATTGTTCTGTGTGGTTCTTAGCCGCTTGTTAACATAGGTCAGGAGGTCCCTTCCAACCTAAATTATTGTATAATTCTATTAAATAAATAGACTTAAACTTTGCAAGACACCTCTGATGCATAAATGGGAGGGAAATTTTCTTCATGATGGTGCTGACTTATGTAGCATTGTGATTTAGTAAAATCAGAACTGAACTAAATCTAAAAGTCTGCCTTGTTTAGCATTTTGTTCTCACATATCTGTGCTTTCTGTAGGCAATGATTGTCAGGAATGCCAAGGACACAGCTCACACAAAAGCAGAGCGGAATATCCTGGAGGAAGTGAAACATCCCTTCATTGTAGACTTAATTTATGCCTTTCAGACTGGTGGAAAACTCTACCTCATCCTTGAGTATCTCAGTGGTCAGTATATGAAATTGTTACTTCCCTGCTTTTTGGTTACTTGTGGAATTGAGAATTTGGATTTCTTACTCTACTTATAAAAGGTCAGCTAACTTGTTAGCATTATGCCTTACAAATGAAAAATTGGTTAATATTAAAAATACATACAATAATATAAATAAAGCTTCTAACTCAATACAATAGATGAATGGACCTTTTTCATGACAGTACAAGAGAGGAGGGTTTTTCATACCTTTTCTCCCATCAGACTTGGAGTTCCTGTGTGTTGCACTTAGATTGTGTGCAGTTGTGCAGAGTACCTAAGGTTTTCGTCACAGAATCACCAGGGTTGGTAAAGACCTTCAAGATCATTAAATCCAACCATTAACCCTACTCTCCCAAGTCCAGCACTAAGCCATATTCCCAAGCATCACATCTAGATGACTTAAACAGGAATGGTGATTCAACCCCCTCCTTGGGCAGCCTGTTTCAATGTCTGACAGCCCTTCCAGTGAAAAAGTTCTTCCTGATGTTTAGTCTAAACCTTCCCTGGTGCAGTTTGAGGCCATTTCCTCTTGTTCTATCACGAGTTACTTGTGAGGAGAGACCAGTGCCAACCTCAGTCCATGCAGGTTCTTTATGCAACAAGTAAATGTTGCCTTTATTTCACAGGCAGGAGAAGAGACACGAGGCAGTTTCCTCAGGCTATCCCCATAGAATGCTGTTGGGTTTTTTCAGCATGCTCTTTTGATTTCTTTTGGCATTTCTTTACGTTGCTAGTATTCTGAGAATAACAATAGTAAGTTCTCAGTTGTTTTTTGTGAAACAACTTTGTGTAACAGGACAGAATACCTGTTGGTTATAGATTTTCTGGAAAAGACTTTTGACTGACTAAAAATTATATTATAATAGAGTATAATGTAATTTTTTTGCATGACAGGAGGAGAACTATTTATGCAGTTAGAGAGAGAAGGGATATTTATGGAAGATACTGCTTGGTAAGTGAAACTGTTTTGGTAAATTAATAGTTCTGTGGAGTTTTTTTGAGTGCTTAAACTGTATACTCTGACTTCAAAAACTATATATAACTGCTTATTCATTTCATAGTTTAGTGGAAAGAGCAGTTAATTGAGTGTTGGAAGAAGCACACGTTCTGTGCATACCAGTTTGTGCTGGTGTAACTCCAGTCATAGTACAGAAGAAGATCCATTGCTGAGTGAGGCTATATTCTAGAGGGTTGTGGTAAAGGAGGTGTTTTGGGTGTTGGAGAAAAGACTGGGAAAGACTTTCTGTAAATGCAATCTGTTTTGGTTTTTTTTGTTGTTGTTCCTGATCCACACACAATTTTACCAGCCAGTTACAGAATTTCCCAGTCACTGTATTAGCTGTATTCTAACAATCAGATGTGTGAAGTGACAAAGGTAATTATTCTAAAAAAAAGAGAAAAAGTCTTTGGAGTAGTGATATTTTACATATAAGCAAGTTGCAATTATCTTGAAATATTGATGAGGCTTCACCCAACTGAATACAGTTGTGTCTTCCCACAGTGCATGCTGGCAGTGCCTCGGAAAAGCTTAGCTGTGCAGACAGGGCTGTACCATTCTTCTGCAGATGGCACCCTGGGTGCTATCCATGAAAAAAGCTTCACTTTTTCCCTTCAAATTTTGTAATCTGAATGTGGTAATACAGATTGGAGCATACCTTAACCACTAAGTGGTTAAATTTTAAATTGTATTTTCAGATCCCTCCAAAAAATATTCATGGTAAGGTAGATGCTGAACAGATAAACCTAATGCTAACAGCATCATTTTGTAGTTAATCTTGGGTCTCTCTGCCTTCTGGCAAAGCAACTTCAAAGGCATCATGTTTATCTCATTTTCTCATACACTTCTAATGATACTTCCAAGGCACTGTTGCTGTGTACATAATAGTCTTAATGTTTAAGATGCTTTGCATGATTGAATATGTCTAATTGTGTGGCATGTGTTTCCTTTCAGCTTTTACTTGGCAGAAATCTCAATGGCACTGGGGCACTTGCATCAGAAAGGAATCATATATCGTGATCTGAAGCCAGAAAATATCATGCTTAATCATCAAGGTAGTCTTAAGTCTTTGTACTAAATTATTCAGGGTGCTTTACCATTTGTTGAAGGCTGTTTTCTAAACTTAGAAGCAGTAAAATGCAATAGCTTGTTTTCTTACTTGAATGATGTTCTGCAATCTTTATGTTTAAATACATTTGTCTGTATGTGAGTAAGTCTTGGTGGTTTGCCTTGTTTGTCTTCACCAAGTGCAACACTTTCTTATGCAGGTACAATGCAAAGATTTTATCTCTTAAGTGTGATTACCTTCTCCTGTTTTCTAGCTGTATTGCTTTGTCAGAACACTGAAGATACCTGGAAGTAGTTCAGAGTTATTACATAGCCCTGCTGAAAATTTCTTGATGTTACTTACACAATTGTCAGAATTCTGGCAAGTCTTAAATTTTATATATTTAATTTCAGGTCACGTAAAATTGACTGACTTTGGATTATGTAAAGAATCTATTCACGATGGAACAGTCACACACACATTCTGTGGAACAATTGAATACATGTGAGCTGCATGATGAAACAGAAAAGTTTTACACTGGTCTGGGGGGTAATGGCTACATTTTGCCTTTTTTAACTGATGGTTCTTACGTTCAGTGACTCTTGGAAGTTTTACGTGATAAATGTGGTTTTGTTTGAAAGTAGGAGTCAGAATTAGTATAAAGCTTGTTAAAATACTTCCATGTTTTCAATTTTTCTGATTATAGGGCCCCTGAAATCTTGATGAGGAGTGGTCATAATCGTGCTGTGGACTGGTGGAGTTTGGGGGCATTAATGTATGACATGCTGACTGGAGCAGTAGGTGCACAGTTATACTTGCATGTATTTTTTCTTTGTTGCTTTTGTAGTTACCTGTATTCTAATTCAGAGGCATGTATAAATACATATATATTTGTATATATACAAACTGCAAGTAAGAAATGTAATTAAAATACAGCTACACTTCTGTTGAGTGCAGTCATGAGTTGATCTCATCCAAACAGTTACTTGGAAGTCCTCTTTGCAGTAATTTTATCTGCTTTATAAATTACTGAAGTGAGTTCTGTGTACACAAATAAGAACAAGTCCTATTTTTCCTCCCATTACAATGGTGCTTTCTAGCCTCCTTTCACTGGGGAGAACAGAAAGAAAACAATTGACAAGATTCTCAAGTGTAAACTCAACTTGCCTCCCTACCTCACACAAGAAGCCAGAGATCTGCTTAAAAAGGTAGAATTTTAATGAATGTCAGTACTACATGTGTATGTAGAAAAATAGAAATACAATGATAACACTATGGCTGTTCAGCCCTTGTTTTACTGCTAAGTCAATCTTGGTTCTGCATGATAAAGTGATTTTTCCTTGAAAATACAAATGTGGATTTTCTGATGATTGTGTTCATTCTGCATGGTAATAATACAAACAATGATTCGTGTCAGAACTAGTCTAGTCATAAGGGCACAGCTAATTTTTCTTGTTTGGATGTTGCTTCTCCTTAGCTGCTAAAAAGAAACGCTGCCTCACGTCTAGGAGCTGGTCCTGGAGATGCTGGAGAAGTTCAGGTAACTTTTTCTTACCTCAAGAGTTCTTAAATTACTTCATGGAAAATAAAACAGCTTTGAGGGTCCATCAGGGGAGGAGAGTGTGTCTGACTTGATGTGTCCTGAGCAACAAGGCAGTCACACATGACAGCTGATCTAAATTTGAATGCTTTAAAGCTTAACGAAAGCAGCTGTCTACCTATTTGATAATTTGAGAATGGAAAATTAACTTTTATTCTTTAGCTCTGTCTTCTAGTGGATCTTTTCTACTAGTTGCACAATCTTAATTGTACAGCCAACTACAGAGGAGCCAACACCACTCCAGCAGTCTGAGGAACAATTTGCCAGCCCCCATGTAGAGCAGCTCTTTCAAGGGAAAAGTGGTGTTTGTTTGCATTCAGAGTTGCACAGTTAAAAGTTAAGGCAGAGACCTGGTTCCTGTTGCTTCCAGCTTGACTTCTTTTTTTTTGGTGTGTGGTGAGATTAACAGTGTGCTAGAGAGTCCTGCTTACTTCACAGTTCTACTACTTTGTCACTAATACAGTGTTTTGACATTATTTTTAGATACTTAACTTTTAGAGTTGAAAAATGTAGAGGCCTTTTGCATGTCAACTGACTTTTTCTAATATTTTTCAAGGCAAACATGGTAGGGACAGATCTTGTCTGACTTGGAGGTATAGTATCAATTTTCAGCTCTCTGATGCAGTCCTGCAGAATCTATCACACTAGACCCATATGTGATTTTGGAAGGGAAGACACCACAGAGAGGGGCTGAAAAGAACATGCTTAATTCTGAAATTTCTGTGGTTTATACCCAGAAGGTGGATTATGACTCTGCTGTTGCTAACTCTTGTAGGCTCACCCGTTCTTCAGACACATTAACTGGGATGAGCTGTTGGCAAGAAAGGTGGAACCTCCTTTTAAGCCCTTATTGGTATGTACTCAGAATGCTGTGAGATATCCCTCATACACCTTTGGGAAAGGTCTTAAGAACGTGGAATCCAAAACTTAGAAAAGCTCTCACTCTTACAAACTGGAGTGGGTTGATATCTGGTACTTTAAATAGTTAAATGCATCAACTTGGGTTAGTAGTTCTCAGATTCACTGTTGTCAGATTAAAGCAAGAAACTGTCTGATGCAGGTATCTTTTCTTCTGAGAACTGATCAACATTTAAGAAATGAAAAACCTCTTTAGGTCTCCACACAGTATGAAATACTGGCTGCTATGAGCGTGCTGTTCTGTCTTATTACTCTGCAGTCACAGAACTCATCCATCACTGGAATAGGATCTTGCTTTTTTTTATATGAGAAGGGGGCAAAAATCAGCTACCAGCTCATTTATCCTTCTAACCTGTAGGTTAAACAGACTTGCAAGTTACAGTTATCTCTGAATTTCTGCTTCTAAATCTTACACAGTAAGTCAGTGCTTAGTTGAAACTAAGATGATAAAATAGCTGCTAAGCAAATGTAAATAAAGTCACCTCATTAGGTATTTTGTATGTTTGCTTATTAATATTTACAATGCATCTCAAGCATTCTAGGCAGTAATTAAACCTCAAACCAGTGATGTGATGAATAAGCCTCTATTATTATGTCTTGTATTTTGATGGTGTGGGGTGTCTTTTTTTCCCCTCTGGGTACAATTAGCTCCAGCAGCCGTGGGCATTACCACCCCAATACTTCCTGACTACTAAAAAAGTTTCACTTAAAACTGACTTAGGCATCACTAATGTTGTGCTTACTACAGCATGAGGACTCCAGACCTTTCCCCCCCCCCTCACCTTTTAAACTTAAATTCAGAATGATGCAAGACTTATGATTTCCAGACAAATTACCTGATGGTAGTTTTGAGGTTTTTTTCTGTTACTGGCAAATTTTATGAAAACTACTTGTAGAAACTAGATAGTTTTTGAAAATGTGCTTCCATGGTTGCATGAGGGCCTGCACAAATGCTGCCTTTTCAGTTACATTTACTGAGAGAAGGGAGCTTGGATGTATGTCTGTTATTCTTTGAATTTAAACAAGAGTCTTCATAGTCACTTATTCCAGAGTTCTCACCTATCCCTCACAGTATAAACACTTCTGTATCTGCAGAAGTGGGATAAAAGTATCTGGAGAGAGACTTGGAGAAACTAATGGTTGCAACTGATCTGTACTGGTTGTGACAAGGGCTAAAAATTGCAAGAAGCTGGCATTGTCTTTCTAAAAGTTTTCGTTTGTGATTTGGGATTATTTTAATTTTTTTAAAGGCATCTTTTTAATTTGTGTTCCTTTTTGATCCATAATTTTTTGCCCCTCCCCCTTGCCTTTATTTCTCAGTGTCAGTGCCCATAGTGACCTCCCACTGGCAGCGACAGGATTCCGACACCACTCCAGGGTTTTACTCCAGCAGAGCTCTGCCAAAAACCTATGGAATGAACTCCACCCAGAGGCTGCACTGATCACCGCTAAGCCATTTGGTTGATATCTGTAATATAAACCCTTAATCATTTTGTTTTTGCAAAGCAATCTGAAGAGGATGTGAGCCAGTTTGATTCAAAGTTTACACGTCAGACACCTGTTGATAGCCCAGATGACTCTACTCTCAGTGAAAGTGCCAACCAGGTCTTTCTGGTAAGTGAGCCAGGGATGAGCGTGTGACGCCTGTGGAAGAGGGATGTTGTGTTGGAACCAGAAGGGCATTTCAGGTGAATAAGTTCTATTGACTCTTTCCACCTGATGCTTGAAGCAAACTATTGTGATTTTAAGCACATTCTGCAGCAGATTTGAAATGTTTAATGGCTTTGAAAATGCTTTAGCTTGATACTGCTGATGTTTTCTTTATACAGATAAACCAGCTAACAAACGTTGCTTATTTTCTGAAATGTCAGCATTCTAATTCATAGTTGCATTATGAACCCTGGCCATGTGATTGCTTCCATAGTCATGCAGGGCACAATGTCCATTCTATGGATCAAAATTAATTAAATTGAGCATGCCTGTGGGAATCTGATCTGAGTAGAAATGTATGGGGTGAGCAGGCACCTGGGTGATGAACTCCCTAAAGTCCTGCTGTTCACTTCAGGAAGTGAGTACAAGTTCATATGTTTGTTTACTCTCCTTTTTCTAATTTTTGCTTCCTATTTCATGACTGTCTTAATTGCAGAAGTGTAATAGATGTAAATCTTGCCTGTATGTTACAATCCCTCCATTCCTGTTTTGCAGGGTTTTACATATGTGGCTCCATCTGTACTTGAAAGCGTAAAAGAGAAATTTTCTTTTGAACCAAAAATCCGATCACCTCGCAGATTCATAGGTAGCCCTAGGACACCTGTCAGGTATCTTTTTGGTTTTTTTTCTTTTTTTCTAATGTTTTTTTTTGCAAGTAGATGAAATAGATCTGCACTAGAAATAGAAAATGTGGCCTTTCGTCTCACTAAGCCCATCACTTCTAATGGAAGTGCAGCTTTGATCCTGTTTTACAAACCACATTATTAGAGGCCAATCTGTGGTGTTTGGCAGCACAAGAAGTACTTGCTGTTCAGTGCTGACACAGCCTCAGAGTCTGGTGACCCTGGGACACCATTCCTGTAGAACTGGTTCAGAACATCTGAAGTACTTATGTGCCGCTAAAGAATCATGTTAGTACAGAAAATTTCTTCTGCAATCTTCTAGAAATGTTTCCTGACTTCTCAAATGAGAGAATTTTACTTTACAAGAGACTGTGATAGAAACTAGACGTGGAAACTCTCAAACTTCTGGAAGTGGAAGGAAGAATTAGATGCTTCTCAATAGGCACTTGAGTTCAGCTTCCTGCAGAGTAAAGGACATACCTTGGTGCTGTGTGTATCTGCATCTCTGATTTTTATATTTCTTGTTTTAAAGCCCTGTAAAGTTTTCCCCTGGGGAATTCTGGGGAAGAGGTGCTTCTGCCAGCGCATCAAACACTCAGACACCTGTGGAATATCCAATGGAGACAAGTGGAATAGAACAAATGGACGTGACAGTCTGTGGAGAGGCCTCAGCACCACTTCCAATCCGGCAACCAAACTCTGGGCCATATAAAAAACAAGCTTTTCCCATGATTTCCAAACGACCAGAGCACTTGCGCATGAATCTATGACAACACCATTTATTTTTTTTTAAGCCTTTGAAGGTGGAAAACAAAGAACGGACTTAAACCCCCGTGAAGCTGAACCACGAGGGCTTGTGAGGTTTACTTTTAAAAAGTGACAGTATCAAAGAATCAGTCATTGCACAGAGCGACTTGGAAAGCAAAGAAAAATGGATTATTTTTTTTTTTTTTTCTGTCACTCAATGGTGCATAAAAAAAAACTTTAGCAAATGGTATTGCAGAACTCTAGGCACATCATCTAACTGATTTGCAGTGACATCTTCTCACCTTATCAAGGATTTTTCAGCTTGATAGCTTGAAACTGACAGTATTAAGGGTCAGGATGTTGCTTCAGAATCGCTGGTCTAGTCGTGAATGTGTCGAGGAGGGTTAGCCCTTTCACTAGGCAAAGAAAGAAATGCCTGTATGCTTGCATCTGAGGAATAATTAGCATGCAAGCTTGGTTAAGCTGTTTCCTACAATGGGGTGGAATTAAAGATGAGAGATAAAATTGATTGGTATTTCACATTCGAAACATAATGAGTTTTTTTATATATATAAAATATATATTTTTCAAATAGATTTTTTGATTCTGCTCATTATGAAAAGCATCCCAAAATTAAAAATGCAAAAGAATTGGTTGCTGTGAAGAAAGTAAAGGCTCTAGTTCTGATTCTTACTCTCTTGAAACAACAAATCAGAAGCGAATCATTTGATTACCAGCTTGGCAATGTGTGGGGTGGGAGAGAACTGTTTCCCTTGCTTACCCAGCTGAAATACCTGTTCCTGCAAAGAGAAATGGATCTAATCAGACAGCAGTGCTGCTATGTTCTAGGCTTAACTGGAAGCCATGGGCTCACACACGTCCTGCTTATTTCATCCTTGTCCTCAGCAGACATTTCACTGGGAAACATCACTTTGGTGCACACCAGTCCTTAGGTGGGGACAGCTGAACACGTTCAGATTCTTACCCATAGGAAAGATCAGGAAAAGGTCCATTGGAATGAATACAAGGTCAGTAGAAACACATAGGAAGTACCACAGGAAACAAATTCTCCACAGTATAAGGAAATAAACCTTTTTGGATCCAGTGGGTAAGAATTTGGGGGTTTTTTTTATTATTATTTTTAAATGAAATTTTGCTGATGGGAGTTCCCTGCCATTATACCTTTCTAAATTTCTCAACATTTTTTTCTATGCTGGGGCAATAAATTTGCTGATTGTATGAGAAAAGTGTTACAATGGCCTTTCAGTGAATGTCTTCCACAGTGGGTCAGAACTTCAGCAACTTAATTTAGGAAACATGTTCTAAGGACACTATTTATGTTTTTGGAATTGTCACAATCTGTACAAATGACTTCCAGGTACAAAGAATAAAATAAAGGTAACTTTACCTTACTTAAATACTTCCTGCCTTAAAGAAAGCATTTCCATGAACATAGCTGGTGAAAGGGTTAATATCTGCAGAGCTTTACACTAGTTAGGGTGTGTGTGGTGTGTGCGTGCGTGTGTGTAAATGATCGTGCAACTGCACACAAGTCCTGTCACTTTTTGCCTGCCACACGTTGCATTATCTTTAGTCAAACTGTGCAAAGTCTACTTCTAGTGTTTCACAACAGTAGGGATTTTTTAATAGATTCTGCTTACTCTGTGTATACTGAATCTTTTTGAGCCATAGGATCCAAGCCATAAAACCCTCTCAGCACGTGGAATCCAATCACAGTGCTGCTTCCTAGAATTTGCAAGGCAGAAGGATTCAGTGATATTGTGTTGATGCTAACAAAGAACCAACAAAAAGGTTGGTTATGATTGAGCAAAAATGAGTTGTTGCTTTTTTTTTTCTTCCTGATAAACCTTTGGTTGAAAAAAAAAAAAAAAGTAGTATATTTTTGGTTTATACAGAAAATCAAGTTACCTGATGGTGATATAAATTGTACTGGAAGATTGCCAGATTTTTTTTGGTAATAAGGCCACTGGTGACATGTTCGGAAACTGAAATCAGAGTGCTCAACTGTGTATTATGCATATTTGCAAATAGGCAGCACTTCAAGCTGTGCCTCTCTGTGCCACTTGTTAACAGGTTTCCTAACATGCTTACTAAGTAAAAAGGAACTTTGTTTTTAAAAGAAAAGAAAAACAACCAGAATTTGGAGGCAGATCTCTCTTGGTCCTATTTACAGCCAACAGTTGCTCTTTGGTTGGCTGGATGTAACTGTCCAGTAGAATTGGTGTGATATGGCTGGCAAGAATGGCAAGAGTTGTTTGTCTGGGTTCACTGATGAATTACAGATACAATTAATCGGTTATAAAATTAAATTTCATGTACTGTCAATGTTTCATCCCATAGATTATAAGTTTGAATTCCCTACCATAACTGTGAAACTTTTGGAGTGTGACTCAGACAGCAAGCACACACTATGCAATATGGTTTATCCTGTATTTATTTGTAAAAATATCAGACATAGATCCTCTATATATATATAATAGTTTCAAAATTACTAGTTGTGAACTAAGGGGAGTGGAGTTCTTGCTCCTGTCTGGCTATTTCAGATAAGTGCAGAATGCATTGACTATAGGAGAGCTTAACAAGTGCTTTCTTTTGTTCATTTAAAAATGTCTTAAATTTTTCATTAGAGTATAGAATCTTATTTTTTTTATTTTGTACAAGCTGCGCTTTTTTAATTATACTCACTGAAAAATTCACTATAATTTGATTTTATAGGATTTTTGTAGCATTACAAAAATATAGTAAAACTGAGGTTAATACCTGTTGTGGCTAACCATATAAAAGTATTAAATCTTAAACTTGAACAAAAGTCATATTTTTTTTTACTAGATGTTAAATAGGGAAATATTTTGTTCTGCAGGTCATTATCACAAAAGGTTTATAGGTCAGCTGTGTTAGCAGCAGTTTTTCTTTTCCCATTTTGCAGAAACTATTCTGGTATGAGATACTCAGAATTTCATCATTTTTCTCTGTGGGAGTGATGCATACATTTGATGCCATTCGTGTACTAAATTGTAATTTTGGGAATGCTGGAATAATTCCTACCAAGACTGTCTTAATTGTGCCATCTGACATTTGAATGTCATCCTGGTATTAGCTCATAATAAAATATAAAATTAAATGAGTCAATTGTTCTTTTGAATATCCCTTTTTTTTTTTTCTTTTTTTTTTTGGTCTTGTTGTCTAAACTGAACTGCTGGAGAACAATTAATTGAATCCACTCTTAACTATCCAGTGGATGTTTACTTTGGGTCTGTTATATTTTTAATATTAACTCCCAACCTGCTCTCACTCTTAATCAAAAAGTGCATCAAGCATTGAGGCAGACTGCTGCTGTTCTTAGGACAGATGCTTGGGTTTTGGTTATTTTTGGAATATTCTGTCTTTACAGCTGTTCCATTTTCCCAGCTTAGAGGGAAATCTTTACCCTGTAGGGTAAAGGAGGAGAAGTTAAGAACAAGGCAAATTACTTAAATATTCTTCTGCAGATCCTTGAAGACATGATGTGTGCAGCTCCTATGTATGAACTTCTATAGATTGTTCTCTTCTAGATTAACTTGGCTTTGTAGCTGTCTTCAGGAAATACACTTGAGCTGCCTCAGTAGAACTGAAGGTAATCCCTCTTCTGTTTTTCATCTTTCACAATTTATTGGAACTTAAATATTCTCAACTGCTGAATAAAATAGATGTGAATGGCAATTAAATGCAAATTTAAACCTATGCTAATCCAGTGAACTGTTTTTATTCAAGAAGTATGTAGACTCTAAGTGCAACTGTGGATCTAAATCACTGTCTTGTCGTGACAGCTTTGAAGGGAAAGGGAGGGAGGAGAAATTCCACTTAAAACCTAATAGACCTGACAGATGGTTCTGATGCCTTCACCTGGGTTCTTGGGCTCTTAAAAAGTGGCTGTTGATTGTCATGTCATCTCCTCTCTGTTCTGTCTCCTGCAGAGTCACAGATGTGCTGAGTGTCTGTGTGTGTGGAAAGCAGGGCAGCTGCCCAGGCCTGAGTGGGCTTGATGAAGAAGAGTTGCATCTTAACAGACAGAGGGGCGGCCATTCATGGATGTAAGTTACTCACTTTATTCCCTCTCTGTAGCTGAGAATGACTTGTGTAATTTATGAAGTGTAAATCTAATCTGGTCAATCAAAATTTCTTTTTAGTGCTTTGTTTTTTTAATAAACTGTGTTTGGTAATATTACTGGGTTTGTACAAATTTCATTTTCTCTTAGAAAAAAAAATTAACAGGAAGAGAGAATAAAAGACATTGTTCCCTGGTCCAACCTCTGAGTAATATGCACCTTTATTCTAGTAAGGTGGTGTCACTATAAAGACCAAAGGGATCAGCAACAGCCCAGGGTTTACTTAAAGCACTGATACCATGTTTTGTTGGCCTTTACAGGCCAGATGACACTGTCCAGTTCTTGTGTTGATGTTTTTTTTATTAACCACAGGTGTAATACTTCTAAATTAGTCTCCTATTTTTTAGTAATAATGCTGGTCTTGTATACAGTCCTCAAAGCTTTAATTCTTCAATGTGCAGCATCTGTCTCAGATATTAAACTACCTATTGAGGTAAGTAGCTTGTTTTTTTGTTCTCTAGCAAAACAGTATTTCCTTCAGGTTGATTTCTTTCAAATTTCCCTGCATACTCTGAATGCATGTGTGTAAAGCAGCATGTTTCTTATCTCTAACTTCCTTCCTAATTAATTTTCTGTCTGCCAATCCAAGTTACTGGCCCTGATGGACCACTTCAGCTTTGCACTGTCATAGAATCATGGAATTCCATGGATTTATAACAACAACAAGCTTCCTTCTCACCATTCCCTGCTACATAAGCAGGGGACAAGGCAGTAAGAAATCATACTTGTTTCTCAGATCTTTTCCCTTGGTCAACAAGGTAGGTGCCCTGCTTTCAGGGGAACTGCTGGTGTTAAGCAGCTGGTACATCTCAGAATCTGCACCTTTCCAGTTGAATATTCCAGGAATGTGATTTAAACCTATTCTAAAAAGATTTCTGAAGGTCTCACAGAGTACTGCAATTCTGATCAATGGCTACTTGTTCCTCTTGGCAATTAATTGAATCAATATTCAAGTATTAAGATGTGCATTTCCCTGCTCTAATATCATGTCCAAGTTAATGATTTTTAGCTTATATCTTCTCTGAGAGGACTTTCAAATTAAAGTGATTAAGCTGTTGGTATTAGCATTGCAGGAAAAGCTAATCAAGGATAAGTTACAATTTTTATGTTGCCCAGTATTTTAGAAAGGGTTAAGTCACTACACCTGCTCTTCTTAACTGTGTATCTGACTTAGTTACACATTGTACTCTCCCAGGCAAAGCTTTTTTTAAAGGTCCCATGTGTTGACTAAATCAAATACAGCTCTCAAATTGTTTACATAGTACTCATACAAAACCTGCATGAAGAAAAAAAACTTAGAACACTCTTTTAGCCAAACTATATGTTCATGATTAAGTTTGGGAAAGTCTAAATATGATTGTGTCAGCTGCTGAAGTCTCTGTGGGCTCATCAGGGATTCAGAATCCAGCCCTAAGTTCCTCCTGCTCTTTTCCTGTTCCTTGACTGCTTCAGTTTTTGTTCATCTCTCAAGGGAAGTTCTGCTGCAGCAGCAGTTGAAGTACCAGCACTGATGAAATTTAGCTAACAGACAGTTCTGATCAAGCACAGCTCAGTCTCTCTGAGGAGACACAGAGCAGTTTGTTCTGACCATACTGGAGGCACAACCCCATTGCAGCACAGCTCTGGCTGTGGCCAAGCTCTCATTCTTCCTTTCCACCTTCAGGTCTGCTCTAACACCATTCAGCTGCATATTCTCCAAAGCACCTCACCTGCTGGGAAAGGCTGCTGTGAGAACCACTCTTTTCTACTCCCGTAAGATTCCAATTACAGACTTGGAAGCTTTTGCCTCTTTAAGCTTGAGTCTTTTTCCCCAGTCACTCAGCTACTGTGGTGGAACAATCCTAGGACACATTCACTCAGAACTGCAGTGAACTTCCAACAGAAATACAACTAGCAAATGCACAGCATGCTATAGCAAAACCTAGCTTGAACATAAAATGATACCTCTTAGCTTGACTCTTCCATCTCATTAGACTTTTCATCCAGAATTCTAAATTCTACTTCTAAAAATTATACTTTCAGCTGTACCTTTAAGGGCACTCCCATCATGTCCTGGCAGCCCTTGATATCTGGCTGTGTCACCTGCAACTTGATAGGACTTAGTCACTACCTGGCCAGTTGAGTTGATACATCATTCATCAAGTAAGTGGGTAACTTTTTTCCCCCCTAATTTGGAAGTTTCCTAAGGGTCTTCAGTTAGGACAAGCTCACATTAATGGCAACTCAGTTTAATTTTGCTGTAATAGAATAACTTGAGTGGTTTCTGGTTGCTTTTTTTTTTTTTAGGCTTATCTGAACAAGGTGAAAAAAGACAAGCAGGAAAAAAGGTGAGATTGTGCATAAGTTAGCTCTATAATTAGCTTTAAGACTAGTCATTAATAAGTTGTAGCATTTGGAGGGCTTTTTTGTTTTTCAGATACATGAGTTTTAAGATAAAAAGTAGCAGTGAGCTGGAAGTTACTGCTGACAAGTAATGAATCTTATTTCTTTATTCAACATGCACCAAACAAATAGATTTAAATGCATTTATTCTCTCTGATTTTTATGCATACTACACATTGCAAATATAGTATAAAATAGATTCTCCCCTGTACGAAAATCTGGTTCCTGTTATGACAAAAATATAGTATTAAAGATTTATTTTTAAAATACCAACTTTATAAAATGCTAAGTAAAAAACTAACATCAGTGGTTGGTTTATGTATTAAGCCAAAGATATGTTAGAAGTCTACAAGAACCTAAAAGGGGGAAACTTCTTACTCTTGTGGCTTATCTCCAGGTACAGTGAGAAGTAGTTGCTGTTACAGGTGCATGAATAAGAAGATAATTTCTCTGTTATACTGGGTTAGCATTAAAGGACCTTTATGACAAGTAGCTCTAATTCTCACTGTAAACCAGAGTATAAAAGTTGCTCATAATCTTGATAAAATTGGTAGGCTTCCCTTTTGGGTTGAGTCATGTTAGAAAGATAAATTCAATTTAGTACAGTCTGCGAATCTATTTAAACTTTTAAATAAAATGTTGAATTAAGAAGCTGCTACCAAGAGGTAGAGCAGCATTTTGCAAGGACTTGTTTCCTACAAGAGTCACAAGAGAAGCAATGCTGGCTTTTATGCATCCATTCTGAAAACTTACTTTTCTATACTTAAGAAGGCCAAGTTAAAATTTCTGCACTGTTTTAAATACTGAAACTTTTCATAGAAGCAAGATACCTAGGATTCGGAAACTCCTTCCTTGTGCCACCTACAATTAACCTGCAGTAAACTGAAAACCTTAGCTTGAAGAAACAAACTGTAAACCGACTTGTCTGACATGCTTTAGAAAATCTGTAGATGCATAGATGTAGCTCCATCCTTCCACTTGTTAACATGGTCTGAAATAACAGTTCTGCAGAGTGGGCACGTTTTTTCTCTATTAAACCATAAAGAGATGCATTCTTCACAAAATGTGTGCTGTAATGAAAAGAATGAGAACTTAGAGCTTCTAAGCTCTTCCATTTACAAGACAGTATATTATTTGCATAGCCTGATTTCTAAAAACAATCAGAAAACATTCACTAACTAATCTCTGTGGTTTTGTTTACTAGTTGTTTAAATTACTAAGTTTGCAAAAAACAACTCTGATTGTGTTACCTGACAGATAAGCAGAATAGGCTTCTGAAATTCAGCTTGGCAGATGGAACAAATATCATCCGACTCAGAACACTGTCTCTTGCCAGCTGGCACCCCATAGTGCTGTAAAACAAGGTATTTGCAGCAGATTTAAGTTTCTGGGTTTGGGGAAAGCCACAAAACAGACACATGTCAGGACAGAATTATGAATAAGAGCTGCTCTGACAGAATTACTGAGGCTGGAAAGAGCTCTGAGATCATGAAGTCCAGCCTGTGACCTGACACCACCACATCAGTTAGACCATGGCACTAAGTGCCACCTCCAGCCTTTGCTTGAACACCTCCAGGGATGGTGACTCCACCGCTTCCCTGGGCAGTCCATTCCAATGTCTGATCACCCTTTTCATGAGGAGGTGCTTCCTGATATCCAACCTAAACCTCCCCTGATGCAGCTTCAGGCCATGTCCTCTCATCCTGTCACTAGCTGCCTGGGAGAAGAGCCCAACCCCACCTGACTCCAACCTCCCTTCAGGTGGTTGTAGAGAGTGAGAAGGTCCCCCCTGAGTCTCCTCCAGGCTAAACAACCCCAGCTCCCTCAGCCTCTCCTCATCAGACTTTTCCCTCTAGTCCCTTCACCATGAAGAGACATGCAGAATAGATTTTTTGGGGTGTTGTTTTTTTGTTGTTGTTGTTCATTTGACAACATAATCATGTAGTCAAGGAATTCACACTATGAAATACAACAAGTATACAGAGTTTACTGTAAAAATCCAGTTGTTTATTGCTAGACCATTACAAAGCAGTATAGGAATGAAATATTTAAAAAAAGTATTTTCATGCCAACTGGGTTTACTGTTTTGTCATAAGATAATTCAGTACTCACTGGTTGTGTACAGAATATCTGCAAGACCTGCCTGAAGTTTTTCAATTGTCCAAAAATGCTCAAAAGCTGAAATGGGAAAGAAAACCTGAGTTATACTTAGTATTTTTCTCTAGGAACTAAAAAGCTTCCAAGCTTTTGTGCAGATTCCAATATTAGAACTCTCACGACTAGTTTGATGTTGGCAGGAACATCAGCAAAGCTCTATAGTTCAGACCTAAATCTATTTTAGTTGCTTAATATGTAACCAAACTAAGAATTTAGCCTGAAGTTTTTTTCCTAGTAAGTGTCTGCTCTTAAAAAGTGTTGAGGTTCTGAAATGCAGCACTTAAGTACAAATACACCAGCATTATTATAATCCATGCAATAGTCTTCAGATTTGTAATTAAGGTACCTTAGCACTGTAAAGTATTTTGAGTATTTAAAGCTAAACTTGCACTGAGTCTGGTGACATTTGGGGCAGATTAGCTCTTTGGTCAAGGAGACAGCCAGTATGAACACTTCCGTTTAACTTGTTTAGCATCACCGGATACTTTAGCAGAGAGAAAATCTATTTTCCTGGAAAATGCTGATTCTTTCAGCCAGGAATTTTGCCTTTATTTTTACAAACTCTCTTCCTCGGTATCTGGTAACAGTCAGATCAGTGTTTGATGTGAGGGCACCTGCAGGACAGTATTTTTTGGTCTGCAGCCCAAATCTATTCCCAGAACTGGTGCAGGAAGATGATGATTTGCTGTCCTGAGCCATCTTCCCATCAGGTTTGGAAGGCTGTATCCATTAAACTGAAATATCAACAGTTCAAACACAGGGGCACTTTCAGAAAAGTGTTTGTTTCTCTAATCCTCCAGTGATCATGACTTCAAAATAATTTAAGATTAATAGAAAGCTTACATACTTTTAGGATGAGGTAGAGAAGGCCCAGCAATATCCCAAGGGTCTGTCCCAGTACAGTGTCCAGCTCCCCATAGCCAATAAGATAACGGAACCAAACTGGTATGGGGACAAACATACGGTAATACTGGCAGAGTTCTTCTAACAGCATGTACCAGTAGCCCTAAGCAAGACATGCAAAGGAATTGCTCAAGATGTAAAACACAAAGGATTATTAAAATAGAGAAAAAGCAGCACTGTTATTCTTTCAAGTAACTTCTCTCATCATCTGTTGAAACAACTACATGTGAAGCATGAAAAAGAATGAAAACCAGGTGATGAGTCTCACCACAACTGTACAAGTAACAGTAACACAGTTAATTATTGTAGTACGGAAAACCAAATTAATAGTCTAAAATAAGATGGCATTGTCAGATGCCTACCTAATTAACAATGCTATCAGACTTCTTAAGCATCAGAAAATAAAATTAAAGTTACATAAACATGTGGTAATGTACATCAGATTATCATTAGCAAAACTGTCCTGCATTCAGGATTAAAATAAGTTAAGGCCCTTTTATTATTAACAAACATCAATTACAAACTATTTCCCTGCAAACATTATCTCATACCTGTGTAAGAAGCCTTATCTTTTGATAATTACCTCCTATATAGGATGACAGAATAAGAAGATGGTCATGGGAGAGAAAGAAGCACAGGGGAGCTGAACTGAACAGATAAACAGAGTTCTAAAAATTACTGAATTATGATTACATTTTTGAAGAGACAGAAAATGCAGCTGTTTGCATGTGCAGATCTTAAAACTCTACCCATGGCAGTTACTGTCAAGCACATAAAAAACTGACCATGTATCAGCTGCTCCTTGGTACCTGCCTGTACACACATTCTTACACTGCAGAAAGTAAAAGGTTTCTTCATCCCTCCATTTAGAGACAGAAATAAATCTATTTATCTGATAACATAATACAAGCAATGGTTTCAGATCAGACTGGAAACCTTCCTTAGCACCATGCAGGGAAGAACATGAAACCCACAGGGTTTTCTTGCCTACAGTGTAGTGCTGGATTATGTACAGACCTTTAATGAAAAGTCTTTTCTCTGGATAGAATTCAATAATTAGCTAATTTTACCATTAAAGGATCTTATAAAGAAGAAAAAATACAGGTTGTTTTCTTACCTTTGATTTAAAGGACATTATAAAAGAAGGCACCAAGAGAATAAAGCACTTTAAGCCCATGAAGAGGAATTTCAGAATAAAGTCTGTGACTCCCACAATCCAAAGTACCTCCCAGAAGTTCATAAAATCCACAGTAGGGTTTAAGAAGATTAAGCTACAAAAAGAATTACCAGAAGTTACTGGAGCACCATATTTAGAGGAAAGCATACCAGAGATTATCACATCAGGTTTAATTAAAAAAGGGAACCTGGTTTACATAGCAGGAAAATATTTACTAAGAAAATTAACTCTTTATTGTAAATTGATAACACTTTTTTTAAGGACAGAACCTGTTCAGTTTGGCAGAAGAGAAGAAATGGAGATTAAAATGGAAGAGAAACCAAGGCCACAAGAAAAACTGCAGCAGCAGCCCAGGTAAAATGTTCCCAGTTAGTATTTTATTCTAAGTAATTTATTATATGAGTGAAAATATTCCTCTACTTACCTGTAATACAGTGACTGAGAATGAAAGGTGTAATACAAGAGGAGGGATGATCCAGTTAGATAAACTAGTAACCAAGCACATTGCAGCTTGGAGCACCGTTCCTGTAAGATAATGGTGAAGACATCACAGTCCTTATCTCAGCATCAGTATCTCCACAGCATCTAGTCTGTTGTACCAGAACAGAGTTACTACTAGAGGGGCAAATAAAATAGCAGAACTGAATGGAATGGTAAAGCAGTAATTTTAATATCTTTAACATAACAGTTTGTATGTGTAGCAAGGTTTGTTTATTTTTTAAACAGGACTAAATCCACCCTACAACAAATTGTGAAGAAACAACAAATTTTCTTTTGGAAGTGAAAGAGGCAGCTGAAAGTTTAAACTGTCAACTGCTATCTGATTCCACAAATCTGGTTAACAAGTCCTTCCATAAGCTTTTATCAGATGAAATTATTACAGTATTTTGAAGTCAAAGGGCAGGGGGGAGAAAAAACACTTGGAATTTTGCAAACCTTACTTACCTACAAAGTCCTGCACTATATAGAATAACACTTTATGGTATTTAATGTTATTTGGTAAATAGTATCTCCATTCAAATTTCTTTCAAAAATTGATGGATAAAGGTGTTGGTTAACTTACAGAGTTTTGCTGCACAGGGTGATACTTACTCTTAGAAAAACCTGATTTACTATGCTTTTGTTTGCATACATATAAGTTGTTAGCAGCCCAATTCCAAGAGAAATGCCTATTAGGAAAAAAGGGTCAGTTATACACAAGAAAATAAATAAAACATTGAACTGAGTTAAAAAACCAGCCACTTCTAATATATCTTTGTAATTACAATTAATGGCTCAGACTATCAAGCCATAATAATTAAGCACAGTGTATGTATGTCAGCAAAGGAAACAGAAGCCACTGAAATGTAGTTTAGCAAATCTCGCCTTCTGAAGAATAAAGCAAATAAAAATAAAGCTAAAAATAAATTAAATTATACTTCAGGCATGGTTATTAAGTTTATCTCTTTGGGGGAAGGGTCTGTTCCCTCAGGCCTTGTCTTGTTATACTCTACCAGTGAGGTGCTGCAGGACCAGTTTGACACACAGGATCAGGATGTAGGGCAGACTCTTGTGCAGCCACTGCAGGAGGTACTTGAGCTCTGAGAGGGAACTGCCCTGTTCCTCGGAGTCTGGAGTGGAATCCTCAGCTCCCCCTGCCTCGCTGTGGGCGTGTCTGTGTGAGCGGCTTTGGGAACCTGGGCGGGAATGCCGGGAACTCGCATTTTCTCTGGCTTCTCCCCCCGCAGAGCTCAGCTGGATGCGAACGTCTCTGCTGGGGTGGCCAGAGCTCTCTCCTGAGGACCTCGCTGCCTGGGCGCCCGGAGGAGATGAAGAGTCATTGTCACTCCCTTGGATGTTGTGGAGATGACTGCAATTTGGCTGCATGGTGGGATTTTATCTGGTGCAGATTCTTGCTGGTTTGTCTCCTAGAGCGGGATATAAAAAGTCACACTTGAAGGAAGAGGTAACTAGTTTGGGGAGGGAAAGAAAAAACAAAACCAACAACAAAAAACCCAACACAAACATTCAATAGGTTGTAACTGAGTGATTGCCTGTGTGAAGTAAATATGCTGAGAAATACTGTCATGTCTTCAGACTGACTTTGTTCTGAAAGCTGGCAGGCTGGGCTGTGGTGGTGCAGACCCCCCTCCCCAGCCAGCATTGTTCTTGCTTTAAGGACAAGGGCAGTGGGCCCAGCATTGTTCTTGCTTAATTGCAAGTGCAGGGGACTGGGACAGTCTGGTACCTTCTTGTCCTGATACAAGTACATTAAGTTGGGAGGTTGAAGCCCTCCCTTAATGCACTTGAAATGGCTGTTGCCTGGTAAACATTCCTGAGACCCG
Organism: Chaetura pelagica; assembly: GCF_000747805.2. Classification (NCBI taxonomy): domain Eukaryota; kingdom Metazoa; phylum Chordata; class Aves; order Apodiformes; family Apodidae; genus Chaetura; species Chaetura pelagica. Next base: position 2,346,282 of record NW_009952560.1, on the reverse strand, counting down.
TCCTGCTGGGATCACCTGACAGGAATTGTGGCCATCATGGAAATGTACTGACCAAGTCAACTATTTCAGACCTTATAAATCATGACCCTGAGTGAGATCCTTTGAGCTAACTCTAGGCTGGCCTCTTCCATCCACCTCTACCTGTGTTTGAATTAGAAATTTGCCATCACAAGATAGGTGTCTGGATTTCACTGGCCCCAAGTATCACCATGTGTGCTTGTATCTTGTGTTTATACATATATATGTATTTATTTAGGATACCTTGTAGTAAGTCTGGATCTTGTCATTCTTGAATTTGTAATGAAGTTGCTCCTTTCATTATAACATACTCTACTGAATGACCTTTTTAATCTTTAAATTGGTTAAAGATTAAGTCCAATTCAACCTTTTTTTCCCCTTGTACTATTAATACATCTTGAATTGCTGCTAAATCATAACCATGTCAAATTACTTAAATCTGTGACTTAGGTTTGCACCCTGTCTCCACAGAGCAGCTTTCCGTGTGCCATGTTAAATGATGTCCTTTCAATCCTGGAGATTTTCTAGCCTGTAGTTTGCCAGCTGCCTTAGTAAAATACAAAGTTGCTTCAGTACAAACAGAAAAGCAGAAAGTTGCTGAACAGGAGACCAGCACTACCTTGTACAGAAGAGATCTCAGAATGGCTGCATAATTTCACAAAAATACTCCTAGTACTAGGCCAAAGAAGGAACAACGATGGGAAGGAAGCAAAGAGTACATTTACATGCATCCATAGTATGGTAAGTATTTGTTCAGACAAGTCTAGTCAAAACCCAGTGCATGCTCAAAATTGAGGGCCATTAGGAGATTATTGAGATTATCCTGTCTGGGTGAGCAGGACCATTTTGTAAGGAGCATTTACAAAAGCCTGGACCATATGGTCTAGGTGAAAAAAGAAATGCAGACAACAAGCAGTAATCTAACCATGAGACCACCCAAGGGAGGTTTTATTTCTTTCCTCTTGGCATCTCTCTGTTGTCTTCCTGAGCAGTCTTTCCGTTCTGTGTCAGTTTTTACATTGGTCAAATAGTGTTAAATCTCCTTCTGGACTGGTGTGATGTGAGAGTTATGATTCTGGAGAATTCTTTGAAACTGGATTTGGCACAATACTTGTCACTATCGAGTCCTATTGTTAAAATATTGTTATAATCCTTTTTTCAGTAATTCAAGCTGTTACAGCTTTCCTCTTTGAAATTCTTTTTTCCAAAGTTTAGTGTATATAAACAGCTGGTTTCACTGGGGAATACCAAAAAGGTTAGAGCAGAGTTAGGTTTGCTCTGCAATCCTTTAGCCTTTACAACGGAGATGAGTAAACTGCATGAATTTAAGCAATATTCCAATAGAGGAGCTTATTAACGTTTAGAAATGCTGCTACTACTGCGTTTTTGTTGGCCAGAGATGACATCATACTTGAGGGGAAATTCCTATTCTGTAATTTTATGCACATGAAGCAAACAAACCGGAGACACCACAGCCTTGTACCCGCAGTCACCGCGTGTCTGCAGCGTCAGGCCACGAATGCTGCTTTTAAAAGAGGGGGAACTAAAAAAACCCAAGGCATTAGCACTCCCCAGTGAGCGGTTCCGG
>NW_009952560.1:2344373-2344643 GCF_000747805.2 Chaetura pelagica | reverse complement strand
CGAGCGATCCCGTTGTTGCTGTCACGGCGCTTCCCGGGGCGCTCGGCCCGACAAACTTTCCAATAACTTTACTCAACGAGATTTGAAAGCCTCAGGAACCCGCGCGCGGCTGCCCGAACCTCATCCCCTTACAGACATCCAAGAAGTTCTTCGAGAAAACCTCTTGGAACGTTCCCTGCCTCCCCCGGGCCGCGGCCTCGCCCCAACCCCCCGCGGGGACACGTCGCGGCCGGGCCGGGCCCCGGGGAGGCGGCGGGGCCGGGGGGGGTG
>NW_009952560.1:2335311-2344194 GCF_000747805.2 Chaetura pelagica | reverse complement strand
GGTGTGAGAGGGCGCGGCGAGGGGAGGAAGAGGAGGAGCCGTGAGGGGAGGAGGAGGAGGAAGGCCCCGAGCGGGGCGTTGCTGTGGCAACGAGCGGCCGCGGCGCGTTGAGGCCTCGGCTCCCTCAGGGGCCGGGCCCGCCAAACAGGGCCCAGGGGGTTGATCTGGCGGTTGTTCCTGTGGCTTTTTTATTTAAAGCCTCATAACCCGGGAAGGCAATAATAATGAAGGGAGTTAATAATTATTTACCAATGTCTGCACGTCCTGCGGTATCGCTGCTTCTCGGTGGCGATTCGTGCTCCCCGCAGGGAGGTCCTGCTGCCTGGAAATTGGCTTTTCCTGCTGGGAAGCCTGAGGAAAACGCTGCCCCAGTTGGTGCTGCTGTGGCTCTTAGGAGAAGCTTGAAATTAAATAGATACAAGGTTTTCGTTCAAAAATATGCTCTTGAATAAATTAATGTGCATCCAGAAATGTCATCTGTTTTCCTTGGCTCAGATATTTTTCTAGAAGGTCACACTGAAACCAGTGCCTAACACCTGAGCAGCTTTTGAAAATCAGTGAATTAAAACTCGAATACTGTTCTAATTCCAAGTTTTTCAGTTCGGAAATGCCACAGGGTCAGTAACCCTGGGAGAGGGGAAGGACAGACACTTAGATGTCATCTCTCCTAAGGTGAACAACTAAGTGGAAGAGCTAAGGGGCCTGGTGTTCAGTAACATGTACCTTCTAACCATGAACTTTCTCTTTTATGCTTGAGGAAGAAGCTGAAAATACTGGAAGCACCTCTCTTTCTGTTGGAGGTAGGTTTTAAGGAGGCATCTGCAGCATTTTGCTCTGCTTTTACAATGCTTTTGCAATCTGTGTCTATAATTGGACTGGAAATTCTAGGCCTCGTGTCCTCTGCGTTTCACTTGGGCTCATGTATTGGAAGAAACCTGGGTTGCTTCAGGTACGTTTCAGTGTTAAACAAATCTACAAGCCTTCTGTTCCTGTAGGCCCTCTGAACTGCAAAGACCCCCTAATTTGTGTAGTACTTCTGCTGTGTTATTGCCATACTGCCTGGTAGCAGCACCAATGCAGATTTCAGATGCTCAGCTGAAAAGACTCCAAGAATTATGTGGCTATAGCCCCATCCTTCCAACGATAGCACAAAACTGTTGTGTTTGGCTTATGTTATGCCATATTGTTCATTCTTTTACTCTCTACTCAGTTAGTCATTTGCATCGTGTTTGGATTATGAAGGACAACTTGGAAAAAAAAAAAACCTTAATTTTATTATCAAATCAGGAAAAGCAATTATAAATCTTTTATTTCTAAATAGTATTTTATGTTTGGAAATTATGCCTGCCTTCTGTACAATGCTTGGAAGTGTATAAATATAAAAGCCCCATTCAGCTGTTTATTTTTTTAATTATAAAATGCATTTAATTACAAATGTAGTTTTAAATCAAAGTTGTTTCTCATTGTTACATGTGCTGGAAATACTAAATTAATTCATGGCAGCTTATTAATCAATAATGTTTACTCATGCAGGTCCCTTGCTGATTTATCTGCAATTCACAGCTCATTAGGAGGTATGTAACTATTCAGCAATGTTAATTAACAGGTATGTTGTCATGGTGCTGTTGATGACCTCTGGATTTGGTAACTCCTGACACAAGGAAGATTTTTGAGATTATTTAAATAAAATTGGAAGTCTTTTCCCATGAGTGTTGCACACATGAGGTCATGTAATGCCTAATAAGAAATTTACCAATCTGTGTTTTGGATTCTCCTTGGATGCCCATAAATGTCATACAGACAGCTAGATCAGTGTCCAGGCATGTTTTCAGGTGCACATTTACACTCAGATACAAGTATCCCAGACTTTCTCATCCTCCAAGGAGTAGGTGGTACCTCCTCAATTGATGCTATCTGCGGGTTTCATCAGTGTATTCCTGCTTTTCCTGTGCTTGTAAATGCAGGAGACAGTATTGGAAAAACCACTGATCCTTGTGGAACTCTGCTGGTGCTGCCCTGACAGACCAGTTCTTACCTTCTCAACAGTTACTCTGCACTAAAATTTTCTGAGAGCTATACATAAAATTATCAGAAGAAAATATTTTGTATCCTAGTCTTAATTCCTGAAGGAGTTCTGCAGAAGCCTTCCTGCATAGAACAGCTGCTTAAGGGGTCACAATATTCATATTTTGTCCTTCTAATAAACTGTAATATTACTATTTTTCATCGGAAGGTGTGGAAAGAACTAGGCCTTGAAAATTAGATGTACAGCAAATATACTTGGTGAACTTTAAAGGAACAGATCTCGGCTAGGTGGAAAGAAATTGTAGTTTATGACAGTCTAAATAGTTGTTTCCTTTTAAGTGTCTGTAAAATAGCAGAATACCCTGAATATTCAAACGCTTTATTGGTTGTCTTAATTCTACACAGTGTTCCTTGAGCATGGGAGACTTTTGCAAAATTAAAGCAGTTTAGCTTAAATTGAAGGATTTGAAAATCTTGCCAAGAAGCTTAAATGACCTTTAAAATGTGAACACTTCCTGAGCTTTAAATGCTCAATCGTTTTAAAATTAGCTCCTGCAATTATACCACCTTTACTCCAGTTTGAATTTTGAGCACAAGAAAACAGCTCCTGTATTTAAGGCACTGAAGAATGAAGACCAGTTTTGAAAACTCCTGTATTTCAGAGGCAGAGAAGCCTGAATTTCACTGTTTGAAGTCCAATCATTTAAGCTTTGTCTTGCAGACGTGCAAAGAGTTTGAACCAGATATATTTCTAATGCAATTACATTGTCGTGTTCCCCTGAGGTTTCCAGAAACCTTACGAGCTCTCTGTGCTCGTTGCTGTTAAGTCATTCTAAACTGAAAGTCGTGCCGCTGAAACTGTGCCATGTAATTGCTTTAAAACTGGTGAATTAGGTCCCGGAGTCTCGGGTTTTGTGTCTGTAGATGAAGCCTGGAATGAAAATTAGATAGCGGAGCCACGAAGGGCAGTTGTAATTTTTGCTCACTGCACAGGAGGGTGCTCAGCCTCTATCTTGGCCTGCAAGAGTGAGTGATTCCCATGGTCATTAGGATGAAGTGCAGAAGCTGTTTCCTGAACTGGGGTTTTTCTTGTAGTGACATCGCAGGATCTGTTAAATACAATTACTCAAAAAGAACGCTGTCTAATTGTAGAAGGTGTGTGTTAATTGCTGTTGTAAGACCATTACAAAGGTATTTAGGTCAGGAGATGTACTGTAATGATCATCAGCTGACTTAAGACGTTGGAATTCTGTAATGGATGTACTTAAAGGTGCCAGAATTTCAATGGCATTTTTGAAGTTGCTCTAAATTTTTTTCTTTTTCCAATGTGTAAATCTAATGTGTAGATCTAAATGTGTGAATCCTTGTGTGAATCTTTCTATTGAATAATGGCTTCTCATGTATGTAAAAATCCACCCTGAGTGGATTTACTGGGATGGGTAGGTAGGTTTGCTGATTTATGTTCAATCATTAGTACCTGCTTATAGTGTTAGCCTCAATCCTTTATTTTCCTTGCTAAATAATACTATTCTAGGTTAGAAAAAACAAATGAATATAACTTCTAAAATTGAAATGTTTAAAAGTGACACTGATTTATTAGTTTAGGTTAGTTAGGGGTTTATTTTGGGAAGAGATTTTATTGGGGGGAGAGTCGGGAGGGGCTTCTATAGTCTACAGGAGCAAACCTGTTTTACTGAAACTGGTTCTGGTACCTCAGGCTGTGCTTCCTGTAAGTGCTCTTATCACAGCTCTGCCCGTGTTCTGATTAGGGTGGCAGCCTTTAACTCACAGGAAGAAAATAGGCTGCTTTCTTTGCAATTATAAAGATTATCTGCCATTAAACAAAAAAAAAATTAAAAAAAAAAAATTTGACTGACTGTAACCAGAACAAACAGTGAGATAAAGCATCTTCTGGCATTCGTTGCCACAGTGTGTGTAAGAAAAAAGTGGTTTGTGGGTGACTGAAAAGAGATCAACTTTCTGTGTAGCTTTTTAGAGCTCAATCAAACAAAGGTCTTGGATGTTGTTATCTGGTCAGATTTTAGTGAGTTAACATGATCTGGCTGAAAACAATTTCTTAAATCTCTGCCTTGCCAAACATTCTGGCCCTCTGAATGCACATCCATTGTAGTTGTTCAGGAAAATGAATTGTTTTTAAAAAGCACTACCACTGTGGACAGGTTTCCAGATATTTCCTCTCAGAACTTTCAGAAGAAATACAAACACAGAAATAGAGCAGGCAAAGTCTTGCTTGTTGCGTTGAGCGGGATTTGTCCCATGAACGTCAGCACATCAATATTTGCTTCACTTCTGTCAATATTTACCTCACTGGTCCATGAAACTTGTTTTGCACTTCATAAAGTTAATGTGTCCTCGCTGCTCTTTAGTTTGGTGACAATACAGAAAATCCTGTTTCTGACTATATGGAGGGCTTTTTTCATAGAACCATGGAATGCCAGGCTGGAAGGGACCTCAAGGATCATCTCATCCAACCTTTCTAGGCACTACTACAGTTTATATGGGATGGCTTTTTACTTCTTCTCTCACAAAAAAAAAAATATTGTGTGTTAACAGATGTGTCTTAGTTTATTAGGAAGTCTTATCCACAAGCAAGACTATGTTCATCGTGTAATAAGATTATCCAGATTATGCCTATAACGTTTTACAAGTACAAGAAGGTAATTAAAAAAAAAGTAAGATGACTAAATAAATGACTGAATTGAAAAATTATTGCATAAGGCTATAAAATAGGAATTCCATGCCATTTTTTTGTGCTTGTTTTGTGACACGGGTACTCTGGGAAATGAAAACATGCCATTATTCATTAAGTGATGTTTTGTTGTGGGGTTTTTTTAGTCTTCTTTTAATAATAATCAGACTGAAGGAGGGCCTCAGAAACATGTAGATGTTTGGGTCGTAGAAGTGTTATTGGCAGTTACATTTGGATAAATCACCAACATGTCTTAAGAAAATGCTTGTCACCTAGGTCTAGGGCATAATTTCTTGCATATCCCAACTTTCCATGGGAGAACTACTGCAAGTTCTGTTTTTTGTGTTGTGATTTGGGGGGGGTTGTGTTTTGTTGTGGGTTGTTGTTTGGTTTTTTTAGTGTTGTCATTTTAGATATCTGTACTCTAAGGTCAAATATGTTAGAAAAAGAAATGGGAAAGAAAAAAGAAAAGAACCTTTAAAGTAATCTGTGGTTGTTGGCATTTGCATGGTGCTGTTGCTTCTATCTTTGCTTTTCCTTGGATTTTTAATTTATCATGAGAAGTGTTTTTGAAGATTCTCACCAGATAGTAGATGAGAACTGCCTGTATCCCTACTTCAGAAATCCTGAACTATGTTCAGATGCTCAGCTAGAGTCCTTGCTCACCAGTTTAGAGTGACAGAAGTGAGCACTGGGTCCTTTTGAGAGCTCAAAAACACACTGGTTTGCTCCCTGTCAGAAATATTCTCCAATATTTTGAAGTAATTACAGCAATCTTTTCTGCACTTAGTCTTGCTGACCATGACTAAATGGAAGTTTCTTCAGTGCTTCCTTCATTTCCCTCCCCACCAATCCCAACTTTCTAGGGTCTCTTATTCAAGAGTACAAAATTCTTCCTTGTTAAAACATTGATATTCCATTCATATTTAGATTAATACATATTAATCTTTTTTTCTTATTAACATACTGTACCAGCAATATGTCGATGTGAAAATTGACTAGTAGGCTAAACAGAATTGATTTTGGGTAACTAAAACTCAAAGCTGTTTATTGCAAGTGTATTACAGATCATTCGAGGTGATACTGTAATACAAAATGCAACACTGAAAGTTATTTTCCAACCCTGGGAAGCCAACTAGTTTTGATTTCTAATAATGGGAGGCTCAAGCATTAATAACTGCAGAAAATGACATTAAGGGGAACTTCTCAGCTCTCTGAGGACAAGATCCCCCTCTTCTATATGTTGATGGGAAAAGCTACTGCTAGCTTAGAATACAAGCAGGCATAGCCTGCTAAATAGGATTTTCATGGGCCAGACCTACTTCCAGTGAAGTTGTCTGGCATCAGTGAGCTGGAGGAGGCTGCCTGAAAAACAAATGCTGAGTGAAGGTGCTTAACCTGGTCTTAAAAATGAACAAACAGTTAATTAAAGTACGTGATCCACTCAGAAAGGGAGCATGAATTAGTGAAGAGATCGGACACAGAATTGGAAATGTAAATATTGGGGGAGAAAAAATTCTCTTCATACAACTTGATTGCAGTTTTCTGGCCATGTGTAACTACTTCCTGTTACAAAGCAATCATCATAGAATCACTGTATCCACCAGAGTTTATGGAAGTTACAGAAACTATGGCCATCATGATTTTCAAGGTTTATGAATCTAGAGGCAAAGCCATATAACTTTTCACTGAATTTATTAAAATCATAGGTAAAATTTAATATGCCAAGAACAAGTAAAATGTTTTGAGATATGTTGGCAGCAGTTTTCCCAAGAACTTTTCTGTCCTTTCAGCAGTGCTGTAATTTTTAGGATGTAATCCTATGTATGCATGTGATTAGCATACATAAGTGAGTTGTTTCATTAGACTCCAGGGGCTCCTTGTCTATAAAGTTATTTCCCTGGGTTTGTAGGATCAAGGCTCCCTTTACCTCAGTATTATACACAAATAAAAACACTGGCTTTGCCATTAGGAAATCCTCCTGCTTGTGCCCACATAAAACTCATTGGTTTATGATTCAGTGAACAAAAGTGGTTTTGTTTAGGAGAAATTGATGTTTGTATAATTTATGGAATTATGGTTTCTCATTACAGATTTTTTTATAGACTTTGGTACAGACTTGGAACAGCTTGGTGCAAGGGCAGCACATTTCTGAACTAAATGCTGGTGAAACTGGTATTGTTTAAGGAGTTGTTCATCATAATTCCCCATGCTTAACCATGCAAATGCTTTACTTGTTAAAATTAGGTTGCAGATGTTAATTCAGAAGGCAAAGATTTCTGCAACAAAATTAGAGTACACCTTCTCCTTAAATAAGAAGATATTTTTGTTTTGCAAACCAAGCGGAAACAAAGTCATTTTTCAGTTAAAGCAGAGTTAAGCACAGCAGTCACACTGTGACTATGCATAGATGACCTTTAGGTCCTTATAGTTGACTAGTCCATGTTTCCAAACATGCACTTCTTTCCCACAGAAAATATGATTCCCCTGTGCATTTCACATGTGTATCATAGTTGGCTGCATACTTATTTTTCAGTGGTTTAGTTGTAAGTGGATATATGATAGTATGAGGTGTTTGAGTTGCAACCTGCTAGAGGCTTTGTCTGCAGCATATGGTTAAGAGATAGTGCCATCTACTTGGTGTCTGGTCTGAGGAGATAACACTTGTTTGTTAAGCAAGACACATTTGTTATCGTGCTGTAATGTACACTTTTCCTGCAGTGCCATACTTAAAACCAGCTCTGAGTGGGGAGAGAAAATTCAGTATGTTTGCACTTATATAATGAAACAAAACTTGTGTCTTTTTGTCCAATTCTGCCCTGTACAGTGGTGACTTTTTGATTTATACAATTAGAGACAAGGGTGAGGCTGTTTAATTCATTTAGTCTTACCGTCTGAGTCTTCAGTTGAACCAAAGTCTCTGAACTAAATCACAGCATACCTATATACCTCAAACTGTCAAATAAAGTATCTGTCGATGATAATGTTTATCTTAATGTAAGAGCTGTGTTCTAGCTCACTCAGTACTTTCCTTCATTAACAGAAAGATTAATGGCAGACTACTTACAAGAGTACTTAGTACTTAAGAGCTACTTGTGAAGTAAAACACTGGTGAGTGGATATTGGAATTCATTTCAGGCTCATATATAACTTCTTTCAGAAGACATCATAGTGATTAAGTATGTAAACTTGCATGATTTGAAGTCTGACATTGTCTTCCCTGTTTTCAGTGGAAAATGACTGTCCTGTCCATCACTCTCAGCTGGATCTCTGATAGATCAGAGATCAAGTACAAAAAGTTTGCTGAGGGCCACTCAGGCTCCAGCAAGTTAACAGACTGGTTTTTATTGGTGTGGCAGCTGAAGTGCCAAAGTTTATAAGTGAAAATTGTAGGACTTGATTATGTGGAGTTAGGCAGGAGATCCATAGGTAAGTACCCAAATAAAAAGCCTTTTTTCAGTGATGCAGAAAGGCCTGGTAACTGGGAAGTCTGAGCTTCTCTGGTGAGAAACAGGCTTCCTACTCTTGGTAAATAAGAATCTGCATATGTAACTTGAGGCATTCAATTTTGAAGAGTTTGGTTGACCACTTGGTTATTTCTGCTTTTGAGGCTGAATTCATCACACTGCATGTGTGTGTCCTTGTTTTGAATAATTACAGTTGTAATTTTGACAGTAGCTTCTTAGAGAAGATGAGGTGTCAATTGTGTGAGCAGGGACTGTGGACAAGGGAGATGTAGTAGAGTATGTACTGATCAACAGAAGGTTCCCTTCAGCCTGATGAAAAAGGGAGGTGGAGAACAACAGCATGAGGAGAGTGGGACAGAATTAACCTATGAATTAAATGTCTTAGCACTGTTTGGGTGCCAGCTCTAATGTCATAGATCCCCCAAACTGATATGTGTGTGGATGTGCACACATACATCTCCAGCCTTTCCAGTCGTGCATCCCATCTTACAGAACTTTTTTTAGAGAGGATATTTCTCTGTGCCTCTTGTCAGAAAGGGCCTGCAGAAAGTCTCCTGCACAGTCTTCAGTGAGGCCAATGTTGTGTTTGGTGCTTATAGAAAAACAACTGATTTAAATTTCTGAAATGCATTGGGGTGATAAGAGCAGCTGAGCAGCATTTGTGAATTTCTGTGGTTTCAG
>NW_009952560.1:2318673-2335136 GCF_000747805.2 Chaetura pelagica | reverse complement strand
CAGGACTTCTTTTCTTCTTTTAATGTAGAAGAAGATGAGACACTACAACAAAATAATTGCTATGAATCCTGCCCAGGGTCTTTCAGATACCCACCTAACAGTTTATGGTATGTTCAGGGTAAGACATAAGAGCAGATAAAAGGCATGAAGCAATGAAATTCTGGTAAACAGCAATATTTTCTGTTCTTCCTTGTTTAGATCCTGATACAGTTATTGTTCTTTATCACGCATTAATTGCCACAGTATTAAAATTGCAAAATGCATTACTCTTTGCTCCATAATTTGATCCGTTTTACAGCTCATGTAATTGTCTACAGACAGAACTATTTGTCTGTGAAAAAACATTTACACATAATTCAGGTTTGTTCTTTTTTAAGTAAGCTGAACTTACTTCTGTTGAACTTAACCAGGTTAACTGTATTTCAGCCTCCAATGTTGCAGTAAAAATGTACTTCCTTCAATCTGGTTTGCTTGCAGACAGAGTCTGACAGTAGATTTAGTACAGCTACAGTATTAATGTTCAAAACTCCCATGCTGCACAGTTTTCCCACATGCTACATAAAAATGCTCTATAGTTTCTCTCTCCAAGGCTCCTCCATTAGGGCATTAACTGACTGTATGCCTCCAGTTTGGTTAATGTTTTAATTTATATATAAATACAGCTTTCCACTCGCCCAAATTTCTATTTATTGCAAAATAAGTATGGTGAAATAATAATTTTACCCAATATTGGCTTAACATTATTTTTCAAACTGTGAAAGTCAATGGAAAATAAATCTAGGAGAGTACTGGTGAAATTAAGGATGCAGAATCATAGAATAAATAAATTGTAACATTATAAAGGAAGGATTTACATTAGGAGGAAATTCTTCAGTGTGAGGGTGGTGAGACACTTGAACAGGTTGCCCAGGGAAGCTGTGGATGCTCCATCCCCGGAAGAGTTCAAGGGCAGGTTGGATGGGGCTCTGAGCAATCTGGTTTAATGGAAGGTGTCCCTGCCCATGCAGGAAGGTTGAACTAGGTGATATTTAAGGTCCCTTCTAACCCAAATCAGTCTGTGATTCTATGACTTGAATTCATGCTTCAAGTTAAACTGTGTGTATGCAAGATGTGCATTTTACAGACTGGATTTAATTCAGAATGAATTTTGGTAATGTAAATCATCAGGTTTGTGGAGTAGAAGGTTTTAGAGCCCTATGGTAGTTAAATAACAGGAGTGCAGCAGCCCCTGTTTCTTTTCATGTCAAAAGAAGTGCTATTATTTCTGTCTTCTAAGTACTTCCTAACCGTTGTTTTACCAATGGACATTCTGAGCAACTGACTAAATTTTTGGGCTGTATTCATTTTTCAGTCCAGGTTTGGAAATAAATCCTCTTTATTCAGTCTCTGGTGGTCCCTCCCCTCCAGAAAAATCTCAGCTTTGATTTCTTAGGGGTTGGCAGTGCAGGGGAGGGAGGAGCACAAAATTCTTGCTGGTGCTACTGCTGCATCTCCCAAGGGGAACACAGAGTCCCACAGCCAGAAAAACCCTGGGGGAGGGAATAGCATAAACATTCTTCATAAAGCAGAGAAAGTAGGTGCAGGCAAATATTTTAAATTGAGCTATAATGAAATTATTGTTTATGACCCAGCTTCTACCTTACATCCAGAATCTGTCATTTAGGTGGTTGGCCCAGCAGGTGGCAAATATAATTGAATTCAAGAAAATAAATAAGGAAGTAGGCTGGGGATTGTTTGCTAAAAAGAAGACATCTAGTTGACTAATTAGGAGGATTTATAGGCTGCTGTACTTAAAAAATAGATGATTATTGATAGCTCATCTTCATCATGAAAGTTACCTTATAGTTCCAGCTTCCTGAAGCCAGGGTTGCTGCAGCAGTAGATGTGTATTTACAGTGTGGGTAGGGAAGCTGAGCTGGTGTCAGTCCCCCTGGCATGGGCTGGGGTTAAAGCATAGTTTTGGTTGGAAAAGGCTTTGAAGATCATCAAGTCCTTAACCCAGTGCTGCCAAGGCCACCACTAAACCACATCCCTCAGCACCACCTCCACACGGCCCCCAGTTGCAGCCTGTGTGGACTGGGTTGCACTTCTTACTGCAGTGTAGACACAGGTGTGGAAAAGAAAGAGTTGTGTCTGGTTCTGTGTTAATAAAAACCAGAAACAACAGACCCAGTGCACTAGAGGCTGTTATTTTAATCTGGAGACTTTTTGAAAGGCTGCACAGAAAAAATGTTAGTAATTTAGAGAGGAGGTACCAAAAGGTATGGGGTGTTACCTCTGTCTTTGAATGAGGTTGAAGAGGAAGGAAGCTGGGATTCTTTTCAGTTAATTAAAAGTGAGTGTAAAAATCATAAGATAATAGAAAACTAAGATGAAGATTTGCTTTTGAAATCCTCATCCATCTAAACAATGATCTATAGGTATTTTAATGGAAATCAGAAGTAAACAAAAATTTTTGTCAATGGAGACTGCTGAAGTGGAAGTGAAATCATTTTTTTTAAAGGAAGTGGTGGTGATAACTCTGGTATGTAGGTCAATATCACCTCTCATTAAAGTTGTTTTAATTTTCAGAGCTGTATCAGTTATTGGCGAGCTCATCATGGCAGCCATGTGTGAATTACACATTTCCCTGTGCCCTTATCTAATTCATTCCTCTGTGCTACACTTTGGAATAATTTGAATATGAAATATATCAGGAAAACAGAGTTGTTTTGTTCCAAGTGGAGAACTGGAGCAGAAATATTCCTCACAAAAAGTAACAAACATCCAGAGTGAATTACCATGAAGGAGATTGCAGCTGAGATTGTAAATATTATTTTGAAAGACTTAGATTTCCTTCTGAAAGGCAGGAGCATTAGGAGATATTTTGAAAATGCAGAAGGGGGATAATAACAAAAAAAACAAGAACCCATAAATAAATTTGGCTCACCAGCCGTTTTGCTTTTTCATGTCTAACATTCATTTTGGAGATAAAACAGTTGCATCAAGCTGAGGCTAGTTGAACATGCATGGTAAAATGGATTTGATTCACAAGGATCTGGCCCCTTCTCTTCTGCCACCGAATATTTCTGTTGCTATATCTGTACATTATTTCAACCAACAAAATACATTTTTTAACTATTTGAAGAAGAAAAACCGAAAGCTTCAAAGTCAATATTTTTGTGTTCATTCTTATGCATTCTGTTGTTCTACAGAGCTTCTTTATTGCATATACTTCCAAGTAATTTGTAGTGAGAAAATACAACGCTGAAGTAAAATAATACATTAAAACTTAGATTGGAAGTAGAATGGGTCATGGCTCCAGCTTCTGGTTCATGCAGATGGGCACAGCTGGGAGAATACCTCAAGTTTGGGACATTGTGTCCCACTGCTGCTGTATGAAAGACCTTAGCCTGTAGTAAAATGTACAGATTTGGCATTTATAAGAAAAACTGTGGGAGATAATCTCCTTTAGAGTCTGCATCCACAACTATGTAAACATAGTGATAGACTTTAGCAACTAAAATCTCAGATGAATCCTGAGCTTGTTCCAGCTGTCACAGTTCCTTCCTGTAATTGAACTGTGCAGTGTACCATTCCAGGCAATAGAGCTGAAACTAAACTTTCCATTTAATGATGCTTTCATGTTGAGAGCCCAATTAGTAAGCAAATGTTGACGAGCATGGCTTTATATAACTTACCTTTCATTGCTCTGGAACTCCATGGTAGAAGCAGTGGTAGTATTCAGATCCTCAGAGAGTAATCTGCCTTCATCATGAAGCTTTCTCTTCTTCTATTTTCCTTTTCTATTCATTACATCTTTATTTATTTTTTTAATTCTGAAACAAGTTAAGGCAGAGTGCTAGAAATAATTTATTTCTTAATTAGATAGCCATGATTTAGTTCCAGTGCATAGCTTGTATTGTAATGCATATCAAACGTGGTGGACAAGTGCTATCTAGTGCAGTACAGCACTGGGTGAAGAGCAGTTGTGGGCATGGGCAGTTGCTGTCATCCCACCACGAGAAATCATGTTAAAATGCTCATCTTCTGCATCACAGAAGCTCCTGCTTCTTTGAGTGTTCCTTGCATCACAAAGTCATGATTCAGCCTGTGTCCCTTTGTCACTCTCTGTTCCTTCCTTGGTGGATGTACTCTGATTTCTTCATCTGACAAACAGCATTCTAGGTCAAAATTAATGACATCTTTCTCTTGCATTTCCTTGAACATATGAGTTTTCTCTGTTACAGCAGAGATTTTTATTTATATTTACAGTAGTACCTTGGATCTGTTTAAGTAGTGGGAAATGTATTTGTCTTTCTAGTGTCCTGCATGGTTGGCAAAAATTTGCAATTGCAGTTATAATCACCCTGAGTTCCCTGATTTTAGCACAGGTGCAGAACTTACCTACTGTCTGACCTTCCTCCAAACTTGAAAAAGCATCGCATCTGTCACTATTAATTCACAAAATGTTCCTGGAGAATACCTAGCTCATAATTGTATGTCCCCAAAAATCTAATTTTTTCTGTTAACCCATCCTGAAGTCACAAAAAGTAGAAGAGAGGGGAAAAGGGAAAGCAGGGAGGTGGAGGGAAGGGGTTACTTGCTCAAATTTTTGCTTTAAAAGCAATGACAGACAAGAAAACAACCCAGTGTCTGGAGTTGAAAACCAAGGCACCAGGATGGCCAGCTGGTGGTGATTTCAGAGCAACTGTAGTAGATATTGTTCCCAGCTCTCAGCTTTGACAATATTTAAGCTTTGTTGTTCAGTTTTGTGCATGGATCCTCTGGCATCATCTTCATCGTGGGAGAGCATTTTCCCTCCTAAAGAGTTTCTGTGGAATCTCCTGCAGCACACAGGAATTGTGCTGTACCTTTCAACTGGGTCCTACAAATTAAAGCCTCCTGGTGTAGCAAAACCACATTATCTCAGTTGTTGTTTTGCATTGTGTACCCATGGAGGCTCCTTCTGGACTTAGTTCTAAAGGAATAATTATACAATTTAAATATTAAACATCAAAGTTGTTCTTTTATTGTTGAACCAATATTAAAGTAGGACAAACTGATTTACAGTTTATGGCATTGCATTCCAGAGTTGCTGGTGTTGCAGCTGATGTGCTGTTCCAACAACACTGGCACTGCCAGGAGGCTCAGAAATGTAGATTTTCGTCAGAAACTTAATATTTGAGATACATGTCAGTTAAATGACAAATTAATGACAAATCCTTGTGAACTTCTAAGCTATTTAAAAGGGCAAATGGCTGCAGCTTCCTTTGAAACAATTCAAAAGGCTGCTTTCCATGAGTGTGTGATTTCAGCAGAATCGAACTGAAACTTGTGTCTTTTCCTCACAGATTGTTATTTAATCACTATATATTAGCTCTCACTGCCCTTTTGATGTATTTAAGCTCATAAACTTCTCATTGAATAGATAGAATTTACCATTGTGTTATTACTTTTTATGAATAGAATAAATCAATATCAGAAATGTAGGTTTGCACTGAATTGTTTCTTTTAAGGGATGTTTAAAGTTTACTGAAAAAAAATGGAAGGTCTGATACCCAGTGCCCCACTTTAGAAGTAGTTTGGTAACACTTTCAGATACAACCTACCTTAGCCGGCAAGTGCTGTACATGTTGTCCAGAGATACAAGGCTAATAAAATGTCCTGACAGTCTTTGACATGTAATACATTTTGCAGTATTCCCAATATATAACATTTAAATACTCACAGCTTGTTTTATGATTGCAACAGAAAGCTTTCATTTCAGTATCAGAGAAATATTCCAGAGTAAGACAAGTATTTTTTTTCACTGAAAAGATCAATTCTGTGTTAAAAACATGTCTAATATCTCCTAATATAAATGTATTTTATCAAATATTCCATAGAACCTAGTTTTTCTCATTCAGAAATTGAATTCTATCGGGTTAATGAGAGCAGCCTTCTAAAATGTCTTGCCCAGTTCTTACTATTTATGGTCCCCACAAAATTGGAAGGTGTCTGTTCTACAGAGAAGTAGCTTTTAAGCTGCACTTAAGCAGGAAGAGTTGTCACTTAATTCAGAGTCAGCACTTTGCTTTGCAGGGGTTACTTGAGTAGTCACGATTCCAAACAAGTGATGAGCATTTTTTAGTTCTTCTAATGCTGAGGAAATAGTAACTTGTTTCACTTTAAGGCTTTAGTCCGCACATCATCTGTACAAACCACCTGACTTTGTCTATGAATTTGAAGCACAGTGTTAAGAAACACCACTGGGTTTGTTTGATCATTAAATTCTAGGAAGTTGTTTCCTGCTTTTTTTTGCTTGTTTAATATATACTTATGATTATCATTAATCAGGTGAAGTTCCACCTAGTTGCAAAACTGTGTAGAGTGGATATAAAAGCTTGGGAATTTTCACATCAGCGTAATCACATAAGAGCACCCCAGGCTTTGCACTTGACCAGGGTGTTTGCTTTGGATCTAGTGTTGCTTCTGCAGTCTTTTCCTCAACCAGTTATACATCTTTATTATTGTATCAAATAGCTAATTAAATCTGGTCAGGTTAACCTTTCTTGATGATTAGAAGTAGGCATCTCATCCACTGAAAAAGCTAATCATTTTGGCGTGGAACATCTTGTTCTTGTTTGAATCATTATCTTTGTTTATATTCACACAGCATTAATCACTAGAACCAGACATCTTTTTTGGGGAAAAAAATAGTGGGGGGGAGTGCCTGTAGCAGGTTTTCAAATCCTGTGTGCATAAGTTAGGAAGGAGAAGGCATTTCCCTTCATTCCTCTCCGTGAGCAAAATAGAATGACATTTTGGATTCATAATCCAGAATAAAAACTGTATTTGCACAAAGAACTCTAGTTTGTTTTCAGATAATGTTAAAAACAAGTCCTCCAGGCTGATCAGATTAACCAAGTTTCAGATTAACTTTTTTCCTCAGTGAAAATTCTCCAGCAGTAACATTGCACTGTTTTCCTGGTAGAGTGTTTTTTATTCTTTTCCAATTATTACTGTTATTATTTAATAACTCTATTTGACTTCATTCTCTAGTCTTTTCTTTTTTGACTGCTAGTGAAAGATTCTTGGTAATTTTCCCTGTCCTTCCCTGCAGTCTGATATTTTCTGCCAACTCTTCTGCCCTAAAGCCTTTTATTTTGTTTTTTTGTCTGCAATGGCTGATCTTCCTCAGTTCAACCATTGCCTCTGCTGCTCTTGGAAGGAGTGTGTCCCTAACAAATGCTCCATATGTTGTGGCTTCTGTCATCAAGGTTGGAAAGATGGAAAGGAGAGACTGCAAAGTGACCTTCTGGCAGTTTTTCTGCTCCCTCCACTTTGTATCTGAGCCTCAGAAGGCTGGTGATTCTTTTTTGGGAAGGACTCTGTAGCTCTGTCAAAAGATGTTCATACTGAACAAGTAACACTGTGATGGTTATAAACTCTTGCTTCTTGGGAGCCAAACTGTGGGATTCTGGGAGATGTTTTAGCTCAATGCTGTGTGGTCCAGAGAGCAAGTGGAATGCTAGGAATTACTAGAAGAGAAAAAGGGGAAAAGCACAAGAAACCTTTTAATACCACTATAAAACCATCACTTATCTGCATCCTGAGTACTGTGCATCTTAAAAAGAAATATGGTAAAACAGGAGAAGTTGTAGAGAAGGACAACAAATACAGTCCAAGGTAGGGCAGGTGTGGTGATTGTGAACTCTGTTCTTGCGTTCCTTCTACAAAAGGCTGTTAAGCCACTTAAAGATATAATTTCTATGCTATTCCTTTTCTGATTAAGATCACCTTCTGTAAGTTCTTTTATGACACATATTAATATTATTTCCAGTTGTTATGGTTAAAATACTGCTTTTCTCTGTGGTGAGAGGAAGGCTCTTCACACAAATTCAGATTCCTGATGCATTTCCACTAACTTTTCCCTTATGTTCTGACAGAATTTGGAAAAATGATGTTTCATATCTTCTTTTTTATCTGGTTCTTTATGTATCTTCTATTATTTGATTTTCACTTAATTTTTTTTTCTGTTCTTTCACTTTTTTGTGGGTACATTTCTGTGGCAATTTTCTCTTTTGTTTACTTCATCTAGAGCTTTCTCCCAAATCCTTCACCTTTCCTCTCTTTAGCTAGACCTGAGTCATTGAATAATGATTTTTCTCTCTGTACATTTACACTGCCTTTCCTCTTCTACTCCAGTATTTATATTCCCTTTTCCTCCCTATTGTTCCCAGTTTTTCCTCAGTATTTGTTGACATCTCTCTTTCCTATGTACTTTCCTTTCTCTCAGTATTTTCTGCTGAATGGGGGCTTGGACCTTGAGCTTTTTCTTAATAGTGGAAAACGTGGTAAAAACTACCTTAAAATCATGGAGGGGCAGGGTGACCTGTGGAATGAGGATGAGTAAGTGAAAAGAAGTTCCTCTTTATCAAATTTAACTTCTCCTAAAAATTCAGGCTCCATCCTTCCAGCTGGAATTAAGATAATATAATGAGTTGTTACAAGCTGTTACAATTTGAGACTGAGGAGGGGGAAAACAGGCTGAAGTTATTTTGTGAATTGTTCCATTCTTTGTGGGAGGCTGTTAAAATAAAGCAACAATATAAAAGATGAATTATATACAATTTAATGTAGAGCTGTTTGATGTCATTATGATATTTCTTCCTTGATTGTCTAACATTTGTGTACTTTTAAAAAGTTTTACATTTTTTGATTCTTTCTGAACATTATGAAAATTGTACTGAGAGGAGTAAATTCATCTGCATAAAATTGACTGCGAAGAGCAATTAGTCCTTCATTAATATGCAAATTTGGTCCAGTGCAAATTCATCTATATATGAGGCTTAAATATGCAAGTCAGTCTTGCTGTGCGAGAAGCCCAGATGCTTTTATTTACTTTGAAATTGAGGGATTTGGTTAATGATGTTGTTGACAGGAAAACTTGAATAAATTTGATGATCACCATCTTTCATATTAGACGAGGCCCACGGAAAAAAATTACCAAGTAAAATACCAATTTTATTTGGTAATTTCCTATTACCAATCTAGTAATAAAATGTAAGATACAAAGTAATAGAGTTAGATTTCCTAATGTAGTTATCCTGAGCCTTAAACTGTTCCCCAAAGATAGAACCATTTTTCTTAAATTTTGTTTTTCCAGAGGGTAAAGACATCTACATAAGCTGTATGAATAACATACAGCCTAGAGATTTAATATTGGAAAGTTAGCTTTGTTGCTTGTTTCATTTGGAGACAGTGTATAAGCCTGGGAATAAAAAAAACCAGGAGCTTTGGAAATGGCCATCATAGTCATCTTACATCAATTATCTGTGTGGTCTTCTAAGATTTAGTGTTGGGGCCTTTGCTCTGAGCCTGTGGAGCCAGACTGGAAGTTTTCTGAACCCATGGCCAATTCGATTTGGATCACCTAAGCTAATTAATAAACATTTTCTTAAATATCTTTAATTCTTTACAGCCCTCAGTAATACAACTTTCTTACTGCTATCACTCAACACCAACTGCCTCAGAGCAGCAGGATTTTTTCTTGCCAACCAGTCCAAGATGTGTCTTGCCCCTTTCCTGCCCCCTGGCTTTTGCCCTGGGGTACCCTGGCTCTTGAGGCACATCCAGGATTTCCCTTGGTTTGTCCATTAATGTCCCAGGAGCCAGCGCTCAGTTAGGTGTGGGTAGAGTTCCCTTTGCAGTGATTAGTCTTGTTTCATCTGCAAGGAGTGGGTGCCACATGGTGTTGCTGCTAGTGTTTCTTTCTTCTTTATGTATAGTTCTCTCAGGTCTAAATTTAGCTTTGGCTAATCATGCACACTTTTTCCTGGACTAAATTTGGTCTCCTGTCTTGCTTGCGTGGGACACTGACACTTATAAAATAACAGAGAAATGTAGTTTAAATGGGCTGAACTCTGTGGCAATTTATAAAGCTCTAGTTGTAACTACCCGAGGACAAGTTAATAGATTATGCCATTTGATTCCTCTGACTTTCTGGCACAGCTGTTTGGGATATAAATCCTCATGGTGGTGAACAGTTAGTTTCGAAATCCTTAATGGGCTGTTCTAGGCAAAAAGTTGATAGAACAAGAAAAAAAATAATGAGACGTTAAAATTGAAGTGCTTGCTCACCTCATGGTGTGGTCTTGAAGGTAGATCCAAAAGCAGGAAAATTGACATAGAATTGAGTATTTCTGGGGAGCAGAGGAGGGACCTGTTAGTCTTATAAAGGCTTTGGTTATCCTAGCAGGGAATCTGGCCTTTCTTATAATCAGAATAAGACACGAACAGCTCTCAGAAAACATAGTATAGAGGGTATATGTGCAGAGTTTAGGAGGTGACCAATTGATTAGAAGATGAAATTTAAAAAATGCAACATCTTCTGAAACTTAAAATAGTCTTTGCCTTTCAGAACAAACAGTTGCTGGGCAGTTTCTAGTATCATTCAGTACCATCCACAGCAATCTTGGCTTTCTGATCTAGCTCCCAAAAGGGTGAAAATATTCATTTTCAAATATACAAACAATAGGCATCTCTGTGCAACCTGAGGTTGTCTCCTATCAGCTATATAATCTTTATGTTCTAGATTAATAAACACTTCAGCCTTGGAGTTTATTAGTCCAAAATATATTTATTACCTCATAAATTCAAACCCCCTCCAGTTATCATCTAATTAAACTGCAGAACTGTGCATGCTATCTTTGGGGATGTATTAATAATGAAATTATCTTGTGAAACAGTAATTACATACTTTGTGTGTTCTTTTCCGTATTTCTTCTTTCAGAGTGGATGTGATGAGTGGGGTGCACAGTGCTCCATTATTTTCAGCTCCTCCAAACTCTGTGAGTGTCCAAGGATAGGCAGATTTTTTTTTTTTTTCACTCTTAGTAAAGAGAGAGAAAAGTTTGCTCTATTATGTACCTGTGAAAGTGAAGGACTGATAGCACTGGTCTAGGAACAGTTATGAAACATGATTGTGCAAGTAATTTTAGCTCATGTTTTCTCCTCACTCTTTGAGGAGATTATTCTCACAGGAGTAAAATCTACTTATGGGATCCTTTTCGTAAGGCAGTTCTTGCTGCAATTGCCAAAAAATGAAGACAGCCACTTTGCCAGAGAATATTCATTTACGTGACTACACTGGTGATATAGATTTGAAACAAGAAAAATAGTCTTAAAGCCTTTCTCTGGAGAGAGATTTACTTACAGTTTTTTTCAGTGGTAAGTGTGCTTACTAAATTCTAATTTATATATGCATTTGTTTTATCTATGCTTGTGCTTTTTCAAGGTTGTCTCCCATCTTCTTGTAATACCCTGGATGATGTTGTACTGACAAGGTTTCTTTTGCTCTTTATTTTCTTTCACTTCCTACAGAACAAGGTATTCTGAATGCTGGCTAGTGTGCACTTCCTCTGCAGTGAGAGAGGCACAAAAGGCAAAACAGTTTGCACATACTTTCTGTGTATTTTTAAAGTAGTTTGACTCTCTAGTTCAAGTACATCTGTTGAGCAATAATATGAGCACATGATTCTTGTTCACACAGGCTCCTGCTCTACCTGACAAATGGGGTTTTATTCTCTCTTGTATTTTCCAGGTGCTGTAATCCAGAAGTTTGTGTTTTCAGGGTCTGTATGACTGTGGAATGTCCTGCTCTATGGTTGCCCTGTAGGGCCTTGTGGTTGTCACTGCAGTTACTGTGGCACTGCAGGTATCTGTGGTTCGAGGAAAAGCACTTCCCATGAGTTTCTTCACTTCATCCTTTAGGTCTTTCCTGCACAAGGAATGTTCTGCCTTCTCTCTACTTTTCTGCTCTGTAAGTTCTATGAGTTCTGCAGCCTTATTGGAATGACATTGCAAAGTTACATTTTTGTGAAACACACTAATATTCAGACCATATCCAGTACTTCATGAACATCAATCAGTCTTCCAGAAAGCTCTTTATTTAAAAAAGACTTTTTTTTCACTAAACATGGTAGTGTTTTTGATAAATGGGCAAACAGAGCCCAAATCTATACTGGTCTGGTCATGGGATTCAAATTAAAAAAAAAAAAAAGAAAAGATATTCAGTAGTTGTCATTCACTTGATACAAAGGGATTTAACTTCCAGCTAGAACTCGACCTGCACTCCTGCACTGCAGTTACAGCTTGGTGTTTTACTTGTATTTTGCAGTCATTCTAGGGCCAAGTTTTCAAGCCTTCCACATGTGGACTCTTCACTCTAGAATCCTGCAAGACTTCTGCAATCAGTCAGAAAGGCCCATTGTGTTTGAGAGCAGGTAGCATTTCTAGTACCTGATGGCTTCTAAACGTGGTTGGTTTTGAGGAGCTTTGCCTTCCTGAGCATGTCAAAGCTTAGGGCTTCAGAGGAGCAATGGGCATCTTGCTAAGTTATGAAGTACTTCCCTTTCAGTCCTCCTGATGGGTGGTCCCTCCTTTCTGAGACAAATAAGAGTGAATTTGCCAACAAAGACAGTAACATGGGTACAGTTACTACTTTCTGGCTTGTTACTGTAAAGCTTTACTTTCACACTCTGTTGTGTGTATGACTTCCAGGAGGCTGCAGTAAAAACAAGCCACTCTCATTTCTGTGCTTCCAGTACATTCCACCAAGATACTATTTGCTTTATCCAGTAATTTTTGTATGTAAGTGATCAGGAATGTTCACAGGGATGAGCGTTATTCTTTGAAAATAAAGAGTGCATCACAAGCTTCTGTGTTTTTGTGAATAGATTTTTGTGAATTACAAAATAAAATGTAATTATTTCATGAAACATGTATTACAAAATCTCAAATTACTTCAGCAGCCTAATGTCAAGGAATGTACCTTTTGAGACTGAACAGTCTTGTGTTAATTGTCGTAGTAAAAATGGTGTGTGACATCACTTGGCCAGATGGAAAAATAACACTATTTCTATTGTATTAGGAAATATTTACAAATAATAACCATATTTATGAGATACAGCTCAAACATACATTTTTAAAAATTTATTACTGGTTTGTCAAAACCTGCTGATTTCAAAATTTTTGGCAATCTAGTGTTTCTTGTGGCTATAGCTGGAGAAAGCAGCCTGTCCCTGAAACTGCAGCATGGTTACAGGTTGTGTCTTGCCTTTGCTGTCACACTCAGTTGTCTGTTATTGGTGTCTAATCTGCAAACTTTAAAATTAAACACCTTTCTCATGTTTTTTTCCTGATGTGAATAGATTCACTATAGAATACTCCCGAAGAAAGAGATGCTTGTTGTCAAGCAATTGTATCAGATGGAATATACAGAAGGGTAATATTATAGTCTAAAAATATTTTAGCTAATTTACAGGCATGAAATCTGAAGCTGAATTCTGGGAATTTAGGGAAGGGAATTTTTTTTTTCCCCTTCTTGTCCTCTGTATTTTGCAGTGATTGTTTTGAGTCTGTAAGTTCTCAGCTTATGCAAAACATGATGGCTGAAGGTATAAAGAAAACATTAAAACTTTTGCCCACTTCTGGCAGTTACTCTGGAGACAAACGCAACTTGGAAGACAAATACTATGAACTACCTGTAAGTTCTGGTTCACAAAACAGATAAGGAGCCAGAGATACTTCTGAACTTGCAAATGAAATTTATTCTCAGTGTAATGGTTGAGCTCATTATCTGCAGTAAATTAAGGAGTGAAATGCCCATATACTCTCTGTATAACAGCTGACATGTTTTCTGCATTCCTGTGTTTCCCTAAAAATGTAGATAATCAACTTAATTTGATGAGCAAAATACAATGCATGGATGAATTCTAATAAGTACCACTTGCTGTGTTTGTGCTGTTGTGAGGGGCAAAAACTTCCAGAAAAAGCAACAAAAATCTTCCCGATTATTTTCTCATCATTTTTTCTCCTAGGACATACCTGTAGGTGGGCTTTACAGGCAGGATTTGGTTTTCTTTCCCCCCAGATTGTTGGTTCTGTATGTGCCAGTTGTTTTCTCACTGTCTTTCTTGCTGTATTAGAAATCAAACCTTATCACTTTAGACATCCTGTCCCCTAATATTAAGTAGGAAAAGCTAAAATGAAACATTTACTTTTCAGGCCTTTTTATTATTATTTAAATGTATATTTTAAATATTTTTTTCTTATATCCCTACATATATTACAAATAATTCCCTGTGTTATTAGTGTTGTGGAGCAGAGCAGGCAGGAACCAGCAGCAGGGACAGATGTGATTGTAACAGGGATTAGTATTTTATAACTAATAGCCTGGCTGTAATGAGACTTATGGTCTTAATTAACTCTTAGAATGTTTATAACACAACTAAAGTAAGTAAGTTTAAAATCTGATTTACTTCTCCTGACCCCTATCAGTTTACCTTTTGCCTGCTTATTTTGGATGAGAAAACCAACAATTTTTAGAGAATTTCTCACAGAATAGAGTATCTTACAGTTCTAGCAGCAAGGGAAATTTGTATTGCTAAGAAGGATGAGTGATAATCCTGGTAGGGTGGGAAAAAAATCAGTCCATGAGGTGAGGTTTAGTTCTGTTGCCTCTTTCTTTCTTTGGAAATTTGTACTTTTACCAGAATATCCATCAGCATGATGTAGACTTAAAAAATTTGGTCACAGTATTTCAGAGAGTTGGTGTATCCTCTAGCTGGAAAGAAACAGCTGGATATTTTCTATCATAATGTGACCATTCCACCTCTGTTGTTGTCATTTTAATTGCTGTGGCTGTTTTTTTAAGTCCTGTACAGAAGGTCTTTGTAGTGACAAGCCAACAGTTTACGCTTCATAAGCAAACATAAAGAATGCTGCTGCTAATTGGAGAGGGAGTAATGGAGTTATGATTCCATCAACAGTTAAGTTACATTGTTAAAGGACACATTTTGGTTGTGTTTATGTTGCCACATAAAATTTTACTCTGTGAATTTGGTGGGGAGGATTTTATAACAGAAAAGACTAATTCTAGGATGAAGGGGAAAGGAGGAAGGGATAGAAGTTAAATTTTTAACATCCATGAGTACAGTATTAAAGATTAGTGTTATATTCCTCTTTTTGTTTATTTATTATAACCCTTACTTAATTGCTGGATTGGGGAGTAGCTTGTCTGTGAAAATTGAAAGACTGTCACAGTGTCAAAAAAGCTCCCTTTCCCTTCTCTGAAGAACTGTAGCCACAGTGTTTCATGTAGAAGAGGACTGTGTGAAGGTCACCAGTTTCCCAAAGGAAGGTTACAATTCAGTAATTTAGTCTTTTGTTTTCTCTAGATATTCCACATGTTGTTTCTATCTTTATACCTCCCAGCTCCTAAGTATCTGCAGGACTTTTTAAAAAAACTTCCTTTTTTTCATAAATTACAGTCCCATGGAATACCTGGCTATAGATGAGTAGTTTACAGTTACGTGCCCAAAGTTGACTCCTTTTAATGCTAATTTATTTTTCTCTTCTTGAATCTCTTTTTCTCAGGTTACCAAAAAAAAATTAAATATTTGGAGCCCCATTTTGATTAGTCCTGGGAGGGCCAAAGGTGCTTTCTTTTCCAGCTCCCTGGCTAGCTGATGGGATTGTAGAAGATACAGTTTTTTAGCATCCAAATAGGGAAATCACAGCTATTTCCATGAGAAGAATCAGAGAGATGACAGGGCTCCCCCCCCCCAAAGGCTCTCTGTGTAATTGCTGAAGGCATTCCAAGCCACTCCTAACGAAGTGTGCTGTCTGCCAGTCATTGTGCTCCTCTTGGAAGACCATCTGTTGCACTTCAGATATGTAAAGGTCTCCTATCATTTATTGCACCAAACAAATCAGTTTCTTTGTCTGACTTTGAGCTGTAACTCCTCAATGTGGACTCAAGGTTGTTTCAGTTGCAAAGTGAAGGATATTCTCTTTTGTTGTTGAAAGGTTCCAGTTCTTCTCAAATTTCAGCAAACAGTACTGGTTTAAACTAATTTTGATGCTTTTGAATAATTTCCATTTGTTTGGCAACAAACTGTTAACAACAAAAAAATCTGATCTATATTCTCTCTTAACTCAGCTGGCATCACATTGTAGGATTTTTTCTTCCAGTGAATGAGCCTTTCCATTGTAGTGGTGTCCAGAATTGATATATACTGACATTTGAATGAAAGTAGTCTTGTTTGAACTAAATTATTTAATTAGCTTATTTTTATCTGAAACTAGTAATTCAAAGAAACTTTCAGTGGTAAAAAAAAAAATAGAGTCAGGAGCTAGAAGTGCTAGAACCTTTATTCTGATAAGCAAGCATAAGGATGTAATGCTTGGTTGTACAATCTTTATTTACATGAGTTAATGAGGATCCTTTTCATGAGTAAAAGGTGCAAGAACAGGCATTAAACGATGATTTGTTTTGTTTTCCCTGCTGCAGATTTAAAGAGCATGTGCAGTCATTCCTCTCAGCTTGGAGAAAATAAGCATTGTATTTTCATGGCAGGAAAGTTATTTTCAGGGATTTCCAACCAAAGAAATACATAACAATTTCTGTCTGACTGGGGAGTGGTCCTATCTTTTTC
>NW_009952560.1:2314622-2318608 GCF_000747805.2 Chaetura pelagica | reverse complement strand
CCCTTCTCCTTACTGCATAGCAGCTAATGTTCTGGGCAGAGGTAATAATATGATAGATCTTGAATGTCAGTAGCCCCAGAGATTCTGACAAGACTATTCATGTGCATTCATACATCTTAACCAAAGCTGACACTAAAGAGAGCAAGAATTCTCATATTCCTCTTTTTATTGCTGTGCATGAAACTCAAATCTTCTCTTGGAGACCTCTGCTAAAAATGACATACTCACCATTGGAAAAAAGCATTCTTGCAAAATCTAAACAAAGGAGCTGAACATCAATATGGCACAGAGCAAAGTCTCCTGTGAAAACACTCAGTGCAAATCTAAATTATGTTTTACAACACAATTACGGATGCCTTACAAATGCTGTAAGGTAAATACTGATGGGAAATAAACAGCCCCCCCATATCTTTTCTCCTGTGGGGGCTTTGTTATTGTCATTTTTAATTAAAAAGTAAGTGGTCTTCTAAATTCTTGAAACTATATGGCAGGTCCTTATAGGAGGAATATACTTGGGTTCCAGTAACTTAAGCTACTTGTTTTCCGAGCAACACACACTGTGTAAATATTGTGCTGTACCTTTTACTCTGGACATGTGTATATACATACTTGCAGTCTGGTGTACAGCACGTGGTTGGGTAACTTTGCAGTGGTCTGATTGTGTTCATACAGCCAGATAGACATTTCTTTATAGTCATTATATTTTTAATCTTCTTTTTAAAATCGTTTGGTAGTAGTGACTAATGCAGACTAGGTGGCTCTGGGCATCTAGCCATTTTTAGGTAGTTTAATTTGTTAAAAATTGTCTTTCTCCCCACCCAAATCCCCTTGAAACCATTTGGATAAGAGAACTGTTGAACAGATGCCAATAATGAGTCCTGCTGAGACCTCTGTATCCTCCTGATAGAACTGTCGGTGCCAACTGGAGACTGACTGGCATGAGTTTGAACTCTATACTGCTGGATATATCTGCTTCACGTGGACCAATTACAATAATTACCACCTCTGTAGCTGAAGTTTAAGCATTCAGCCTGCACTTCATACCTCAGGTTGTTGGCAATATGTTCAATCCTATGAGCTCAATTTTCTTTGAAATAATTGAGTAGAAAATAAATAGTTTCAAAAATTAGGAGTGAGTCTGAGTGTAAATCAAAGGCTAAATAATGCCACTATTCTCCATGTTGCTGTTGTTCTTAAGCTGCATTTCCTTCTTTTTAGTCTTCTACGAGGTAGCATCTTCTCTTAAGTTAGTCTACGAGGAGATGCTGTGGTACATTGGCTTTTTGTATTCAACACTGTGAATGAAGAAGCAACATGAAGTCCCACTTTTTTGTTTTGATGGTTTTCAAAAATGTAATTATTCCTTCCAAAGTAAATCCTTCTGACTGAAAGGGAAAAATATCCATCCCTTACTACTTGTGGCAAGGTGTTGCCATGTGACCATATGAGAGTCTAAGGGTGTAATACCAGGAGTTCCTGGTGTTAACTGCCCAGTTCCTAACAATTCCACTGGTTTAAAATTATGAGATGTGGATCATCTCCTCTCCACCTCCCCACTTTCCAAAAGAGTAGTTAATTTTGAAATTGGATTGGTAGCATTTATTGCAACTGATCAAGTTTATATTACACAAAGAGGAGCCCAAGATGGAGCACAAACTTACTTGACTGTATCTCCTAAAATGAATGCGCTGCGCAGTGAAAATAATAAAATTTATATTAAAATTTCTTCATGCAGTTTCTCTCTAGGGAGTTGAAGAGGGAAGGAAAAGGCTAAATGTGACAGATGCTAATTATGCAGTTTAATGCACTTCTGGAAGTTGCAGAGATGAGAACTATATAAGAACCCATCTGAAAAACAGAAAGCATATTTTCAGTAGCATTATTTTCCATGGTGTTGCCAGTTTATTTGTTTGTTTGTTTTTAATCTGCCTGCTCCCCATTTGTTTAGGAGGCTTTATTTCCCAAATAGCACATACAGTATGCAAATGGCAAGCCATGTCTCAGGTCCAAAATTTGCTGAACATGGGTGAAACTGTTATCCTGTGTGTTTCAACTGTTATTTAGGGCTGTATGTGTCACTGGGAAAGCCTGTAGGTTCTGTAAATCAGATATGAAGCAGGAAACTCTTCAAAAACCTTGTTGATATTTTATTAAAGTCTTTTCCTGTATTTATTTTTACTGGAAAAGTGATGTTCTGCACTTGACTGTGCTGGGATCCTATGTAAGTATTTACTGTGACTAATATGTGAGTACTAATGGACCAGATCACAAAACGCATTTCACAGAGAAGTGAGATTCAGAAGCTGGTCCCTCAAAACTGTGAAGTGAATCTAGTGCCAAACCCAATGTTGGAGAGTAGATGAATCCTTTCTTCCAGATGTTGAGCTGTGCTGTTTCAGGCAAAAGAAATGGATTCTTGGCTAGTGAAAATTTGGTGTCAACCTGGAAGCAGTGGGGAAATGCAAGAGTACATTTGCTGTGCATTTGGCCTGCACTGACTCACTGGACTGGGTTTCCATTTCCTCTGTCATATCCCAGTTTTACCAAATAATTTGTTCTCCTCTTGGAGGGAAAACCATACCTATTCTTGTCTATGCTGAAAGCTGCTGTCATTTATTTCCATCAAAGCATTGGATTTCTCCTTCGGGAGGGGTGAGTTAATAACCTCTCACCACCAAAGCAGCGCTGGGACTTGGGTCTCCATGTGCCCCTCAGCACCCTGGGCAGTGAGGAGGAGCTCAGTGCTGCTGCAGAGAGAGGCCTCCTCACACTACAGTCCTCAGCTGCAACCACCACGGAGAAAACCATCTGTTCCCCTTGGAAAGGGGTTTGGTTCCACACACCCTCCCCCCGCATCCCGGCTCCGTCCCCAGCTGCCGTGTTTCGATGAGCAGTGAGGGAATGAATCTCCTGCGTTAAAAATACTCCGGTTCTATTTAGATAGAAAGAAGAATCTTGCTTGCCTACACTGACATACAAAAATAGTCTTAGTGTGAGTAAATCTTCGAAGTTTCTCTTGGTGAAAACATCTAGCCTCACTTTGTTGTTTTTTTTCCCCCAACTTTCCATATCAATTTATTTATAGAGTGTCCTCCTTCCCTCCTATTCTACCAAGACATTTGCAGGGGGTTGCTGCTCGTCTTGTTCCCTAGTCCTGAAATAATTTGCAGGGCCTTTGAAACATCATCATGTTGCATAGTTGTGATGCAATGTGCTGCTGTTGCATGAACATATCATATTTTAATGTGAATGTCATGTTAGCTGAGACATTCAAACCTTTCTTTTACCTCAGGCACTTTACACTGGTGTGTATTTTCACTTTAACTTTGCAGTAAAGAAAAAAGTTGCACATAGTAACTTAATTTTTTTCTACTTTTTTCTACATTCTAGATGCAAACCATTGCATAGAAAATGAATATGTAATACGAGATATGTAATATCTTAAAAATAGCTTTCACTGTCACTGTAGCATCTTAGTTCTGAATAATCTCATAGTCCTTTTGCAAATCTGTGCATATAGTAGCAGAGAAACCACCTACTTCACCCTCACAAACTGCACAATTTATATGCATGGAAAAAAATTGAATTTTGGAGTAGAGTTCTGGTCCAGCAGATGCAGTGTCTGTGTGACTAGTGACAGCACTAATGCTTGCATTAAACATTAATGCCAGCTTTCCAAATACTTGTATATATATAAAAAAAAGGCTCTTGAGATCCTTAGCGTGGAATTTGCTCAGTGGTGCAAAGCACCAGCCCAGCGTTGGGCACGGATCTGGTGACACCTCTGCCAAGAGCTGGAATTTGTGGAAGCGGAGCCAGGACTGATGTTTTCTTTGCTGGTGGGACAGTGTGTGCCCGGACTTTGGCCCGGGGCTGACCGGCAGCGGCGCGTGCGTGAGGAACGCCTCCCACACGGCCCCGAGATGATGTCCCCCAGCGGGTGTGGCCCGGGGGCGGTGGCACCGGGAAGACGGTGACATCGTGGC